>NW_011365059.1:0-26098 GCF_000735185.1 Notothenia coriiceps
ACCTTCCCCTGGGTCTTCACTCATTTGGTACGTCCCATGAGTCATGTGCCAATCAAAATGCTCATCAATGTCTGCCCCTCTCTATTTTCTTGGTCTCTCTTCCCCCCTCCTTCTCCTTAACCGTTTCATTAGACTGCACCGTAGAAAAAAGTTATTGAAGCTAAGCAGCCATATTATGTTAAGTGTAAAAGGGAAAGCCAGTTAAAGCCAGAGGTGGTGATCCGCCTGTTATCCACTCAATGAAAGGATCACACGGTCGTAGGCGTATCACCTTGTAGTTCCAAAGAGAAACAGTCATAAAAAGAAGCAAGAAAATAGTGAAGGTGAAACAATGTTGGAGGCATAAGTAAACATTGTACAAGTAAAATAAAATAAGGTGAATGAAACAGATGAATGCGCAATAAAAAATGTTTTAGTTCAAATTGTTCCAGTTCAGCTTTCATGCAACACTTCAAGGCAAGAATCATGCACAACAGTTGACAACTTTAATAATTAAATTGCAAAGTGAAATATTTTACTTTGTACTCCCCTAACACATTGATGCGTTAATGTGTTCACATTGCGATCATAACACTCACAGTTGACTGTTTAATATGTGTTTCACTCTTTAAACCTGAGCTATTCTTTTGAACATACTGTTGCTTATCTATTATTTCAAATGCAGTACTTTGAATTGTAAAAAGTTGCATTTACTTTTATTTGTACCCAAATACACGACGTGGAAAGCACAATCCTGCTAACAATATCATGCCAACAAACACACAGGCTTTAAAATCAAAACATTACTTTACAGTGGTTTGAGTATCTTAAAGTTTCAGAAGATACATAAATATCAAGTTGGATTGAATAGAATTAAATAACGATCACTGTTGAAGCATAAAAGCTAAATTAAATAGTGGAGTAAATGTTTTTTTTAATGGTTTCTTGTTATAGTGTTACATAGTACATTGCATAGATTCTGCATAGTTTTGAATAGTCATGTAAAAATAGATTGTACACGATTTGGAATGCACCCCAATAAAATAAAAAATAAAAAGCTTATGCAGTTTTCAACCAACAATGTCATGAGATGAGTGTTATTCTATGAAGTTATATTAAAAAGTGAATTCCTCTGTTTTAATAATGTCTTCTGCTGGTGTATTTTACCATGGAGCTCATTTAATAAGTTGGACACGGATCCGTGGTCAGTCCTAAAACAGAACTCCACATTCCTCCATGTGTGGAGTGATTAAAGTCTCACCTCTCACGCTGTTCCAATAGTTTCACATTAATCCCTGTTTTTTGATCATTTCCTGGATAAAGAAGGAAAGAAAACGTTTTTTCTCCACAGTTTGACTGTTGGAGGGAACAATGTCCCATTTGGGATTTTAAGCCATTTACACAGACGATTCCACTAATGCCATGCAAATATAATTTAATTCAAAGTTAATTCGCCCACATTACTTTTTAATAAAGAAATGATAAATTATAATCTCTTCTGCAATTTAATCTATTTATGCTGCTTCCGTCGCGGGAATGTGTCCACCGCTTGTCTCCACATTAATCGGTAGAGAGAAGAGAAAAAAAGAATAAAAGAATTGGCAGGATAAAAGAAGGTAGCAGGTACATTTGTTATCTGAGCGCCGGACAGTGTTTGAGAAATAAATAAAGGGTGTAATGAATTGATTTCATATTTAGACTTAGGCGTGTTGATACACAGAGATCTCTAGTGGTCTTTCAGCGCATGTAGCCTGCAGTATTTTCTTTCCTTTCATTAAGGTTGAGATTCTGCCCTTTGATAGTGTTATCGATTCTGCCTCCGAACACTGTGGCACCCCTGTGAAGTTGCTCTTCAGGTAGGGAAAAAAAAGAAAAGAAGAAGAAGATCTATTATCTTTGGTGTTGTCCTGTACTGCTGTAGTGGCCGATTCACAAAACGGCTTTACTTACCGGTGAACTGTTTCCCCCTCCTTTGTTCTTCCTCGCTTTTATTGAATTCAAGGGATAATTACAGATTCTGAAGGTGCCGCTGCAGCTGTTATTTCAGCCGACTGAGAATGTATTACTTAAATCATTATGATTCTCTCCCCTGTCCCTGTGTTTAATTCTATCTCCCCGTCAATCTGTTCTGAATGGCACCAAGATCTGCAGAACTCACCGTTCTTCAGCCCGAGTCCAAATGTGCCCTTGTAGTTTTTTTATCATTATAATGGGGAGCAAATACCAAGTGAACAATGGCTCCTTCTGACACTTGGATGAACTACGTCTTGTAATTCATCACCTTTACAAAATAATATCCTCTCTGTCCTCCTTCCACTTTGTCTTCACAAAGAAGCTGGTACAGTATTAGAGTGTTTTTTCAACGGAGTTAGTGGACGCCCTGCCATTCAAGCATTAGGGTTAGGGCTTTTGGAGTGGAAAACACGTAATTGTTAGCTTAAAAATCTATTAGATTAGATTAGATTATTACTTAAGGCCTAACCAAACATTTTGTGGATCGTCGTCCGTACGGGTAGGGTTGGCGTCATCTGTAGCCCTAACAAATTCGCCACAGACACATTCATTTTCAATGGCACCCTAAAGTTAAAGCCGGGTTTGTATGTTTATGAAGTTTCTGCCACTAAGGGAAGTGACACTTCGAAATGTTTTCGAAAAATATGAACTTTACTTTAAAACATCCAACAGGTAGCACTATTGATCTCAAATATCCCTAAAAAACAAAACCAGAATTACGGCATTGTACGTTTTTTATTTGACAAGACCTTACAATTCGGCCATTTTCAGAAAGTCCTGATTTGTAAGTTTAACCCATGGCAGTTTGAGTTAGGGTTAGAGTTATGTTGCATGTGTTGCATGTTGCATGCATGCACAACCAAACTGTAAAGCCCTCTTTATGTGTCGGTTTCTCAATGAGATGAGTTTGAATAAAAGTTTCATTGTTCATTTATTTTTTATTTTTTAACAAAACGGTCATATCTGCCAACTATCATCAACTAATAGTAAGGCAACAAAATGCAGGAATTATGCTTTGACCAAAACAAGGCAGATTTACCGAGTGGGCAAAAACGGAAGGTCCAGACCATCATAGGCCTTGAACGCCTCATATGCAGTGTCAGTCGGCCTCTTTCACAGCAGACTCTTTAACTCGTCTTTGCAGAAAACGCACAGAATGTTTCTAATAATATTAACAATAGCTCTGTTCTATTCTAAGTGTCCCAGTAAGACATTACAGCATGCACAATAGAACTTAAAAAATGTACTTTTAAAAAAACCATGAAAGAAATGTTGTATGTCAATCATAAAACAAAAGGAGGATTGCATCAAACCACATTCAGCTTGCTCAACCGACTCGAGGACAGGAGGAAGATTTAACATTCAACGTTAGAGTGCCAAGAGAAGGAAAAGGTGAATTTTAACATTTAAACACCGACATTAATGGGGTGCTTCTACATGTTGCCATCACATCCCTCTTCTGTCCTCTATCTCTCGGCTGGATTATATGTTAAGCTGATAATTAGCACCCTTAGCACCCAATCCCCTCACACATTACAGTACTATGAGTGGCTTGCTTTAGATAAATACAGTAAAAGAACATAACTCCTGTCAATATCAATCAATGAATACAGGACATAGTTTGAAATATAACATGTTTAAATTCAATTGCATTTATATAACAAACCCTGTATGAGCTTGTGGAATGAACGTGTGGAATGCAAATGCACATCCACAAAGCTTTGAATTTTCTAAGTAATGATAGTAAATGATTTTCTTGGCATTCTATGACATTTAATGTATTTCCATTATATGTCCATGCGGCACAAAATGTTCAGAAAAACAAGGTAATCGCTGGATCGTAGGCTGTGTCAGTGATTCACAAAATAGAGAAATATAGCAGCCTGCTAATCACAGCGGAGACTATAGCAGGATTTAGACATTCGGATGATGTATCCACTTAAGAAAAAGAGAAAGCGAAAAATTACAAGCGGCAGTCAAACCAAGGACATAAGATCAAACGTGATAATGTAGCAAAGCTCATTTTCTTCAAAGATCCTAATTGATTGGTTTCTCTCTTCCTCCATCTCGGTGGGTCTTCTTTAATAGCTTCATAATGACGCTACTGAACTGGACGTGTAAGACTCAGCCAATTAGAATAGTAATAGGCTCTAATTAACTAAAAAAAGGATTTTCAATAAAAAAGGAGGAGATAGCGAATTTGATTACTCATATTCATTAACTTTTTTTTTGCCTCCGCCCCCTGCCATCTCTGGAACTTTGCTCCCTTCATTGTTATGAATATTTTATCTTGTGTGAAACATCACAATACGCGCCGGCCCTGGCAAAGGCCAAGACATAACATCAAAAAAAGAGAAAAGAAAAAAAAACCTTTCTTCTCCTCTCATTCAAAGAGCCTTCCTTTGTTTCTGCATAATGAACAAGTCGCTGATGGCAGCGGATTCAAATTTAATTAGGTTTTTTTTTGGAGGACGCTTGTTTTAAATCAAAACTTGACAGTGTGAAGGCTTTTTAGGAATAATCTGAAGTTAGTCGCCGGAATATGTTTTCATGACAGAGATAGAGTGGTGTTGTGCCAGCAGGTATCAGTAACAGTGCATCAATAATTTGCTGCCATTTTTAACCAAATCCCTCCTCCTCTCTGCTTCTTTCTTCCCTGGTTCCCTCTTTCTCGCCTCGGGTCAAGTTAGCACGACTTAAGGACTACAACACTGTGCCCGATCACCATATGTTGTCAGTGTGTGTGTGTGTGTGTGTGTGTGTGTGTGTGTGTGTGTGTGTGTGTGTGTGTTTACCTGTTTCGCTTGTTCCCCTACCTGATGCCTAGAGTCGCTCGCAGCCAAAGCATGTCAGCCTTTTGCGAGACAATAACAAAAAGAGAGGGGACACCAGGTACACAGGCGTGTGTGAGTACTGTTTGTGTGTGTGTGTGTGTGTGTGTGTGTGTGTGTGTGTGTGTGTGTGTGTGTGTGTGTGTGTGTGTGTGTCTGTGTGTGCGTCCTCGGGGCTGGCTCGCCAAGAGACAGGGCCAGATGGTCACCCCAGGCAAAGCAGGTTGGGCCTGTTTACCTGCTTCACTCTGGGTCATGTCAGCTTCGTTTTCAGCTTAGCCGCAACACGGCTCAAGCTACGCTGCCAAAAACACCGCGTTTAACTCCCCTCCCTCCTTCTCCTCCTCCTCCTCCTCCTCCTCCTCCTCCTCCTTTTCTCTCTCTCTCCTCCACCTTACCGCTCAGCGTCTTTAAAGAGATACATTTTGTCCTCCTGCTCCTCTGCAAGTGCCATTTAATGGTGTGAGATTGTCTGACTCAACACTGAATAAGAAAAACCCAACCTTTTTATAAGACCTGTTAATATTAGCTTTCACAATTTCTAGAAAAAAAGAGAGGATGGCGTTAATGCTTCTGACAGTACAAGTTTTATTTTTAATTATCAATTCATCAAGTCATGTATCTGTTTTTCAATTAGGCTATTACATTGTTCAATAATCATACAGAAAAATCAATTCAACAGCTTTTGTTTTGTATTTTTTCTGATAATCCCCCCAAACAGAAGCTCAATAGTCAATTCAGCAATATGACACATTTCAATTCAAACCATGCTCACCACACAGTTTCTCTTGTTGACAATATTATATATTTCCCTACATTACTCACTTCTTCTTTTTTGTTTGGATTTGACCTTCGATCAATGCACACATCTTGCAGACTGCCACAATGATGCCCATTCAGCCACTTCAAGGATTTGAACGTGACATATCAAAGTTGAAACTGCAATAACCAAATAACCACATTTGTTATTGTGAGGACGGCATCTAAGCTACAAGCTGCTGAAAAACACCTGAACATACTTCACATTTTTGTATTTCATTATGCCCTTTGAGCAGGTCAAAGGCTTTTAATATGAGCTGTTATTGCAAGACAAAGTAAAAACAACTGGAATTAATGAGAGTGATTTCTGTTAAAAAGAAAGAGTTGAAACAGAGGGGGATGGCATGATTTGGTCATCCTGCCAGACTATTATCTGATTCAAACTGTGGGATTTATAAGGAATTTACCAAAAGAACAGGGAAACAAGAGGTGTGGTTTCACAATACCTCAACAGAAGAAAAGTCATTTTTTTATCCCAGGGTAAAGTTTTTTGACAGTTGCTCCTTTTTAAAATAATACAAAAAAAGTCTAAATATGTCTACAGTATATACAAAGTTAAAGTAAGAATAGCGTTAAAGTAAAAATGAGCAATTATAATAAAACAAATCAAAGAAAGACACACAAAGTCAATGTAAAATACCCAATAAAAGATAAATAAAAATATCGTTTTAAGTTAAACAGCAAACATGTCGGCCTGTCTTGTAAACAACCTGTATTTTTCAAATAAATAGCTCTTTTTTACAGTTGATGTGAGTACAAGCTCAGCCTGTATAAGAGAATTCAAGTATTTTAAATTCAAATTAGCACACTTTCACAATAACACAAATCTCAAATATGTAGGCTATGGTTTCTGATTGTAACATGTTTTTCATCATAAATACATTTTTGTTCCTATACATAATACATATCCAATGTGTTTTAGTGCACGTCAGCAGCAGCCCAGCAGTGTCATGTGAGGCTCTCTCCATCAGAGCACCTGCCCCTGTTAACCCCCCGCTGCAGCAGCAGTTGTTGGCAGCGTGGATCAGCACTGTGTCCGGCTGAGGCTGTAACAGGTGCGTACATGTTGCTGCTGGCACCGTGCCCACCCCACCCCACAGCAGCCATGTTGGCAGTCTGTTCAGTCCTGGCTGTGGTCTGATCTCAACCTGTCCGTCAGCTGAGAGCTGTCACACACTGACCAGCAGTAATGAATCACAGGTCACAGGATTACATAATCAGGATACAAAAAAAAAGTATTATTTTACAGTTGTATAAGCAAAGATGTAATCAGATTACAAAAAAAAACAAATTGGGGATAACTATGGATTATCATTTTACAAAAACCTAAAAAGAGCATATAGTGTTTGCTCTATTATGTACTTTTATATTTTCATACAGAGATCAGGTTACTGATTCTAGGTTACATATCTAATCATTATGGTGATAGAAACAACCTGAATGCTTATAAAGTTGTTATGAAGTCTTAATTAATCATATCAAAGTTACATTTTGATTTAGACAACTTTGGTTCCCTTTACATATGTTTGTATTTCAAAATGTATAATATAAAATATATATGATGCAATGCATTTTGGAGTGTTTTCAAACACTTCTCACTCCCTCCTGAAGCACTGCGCACACACACACACACACACACACACACACACACACACACACACACACACACACACACACACACACACACACACACACACACACACACACACACACACACACACACACACACACACACACACACACACACACACACACACACACACACACACACGCACACCATCTCACAATGGTGGAATGTTATAAAGTACATTTACTTAACTATTGTTCATAGGTTCAGAGTTAAGGTACACATACTTTAAATGAGTATTTTCAATTCATGCTACTTTAAAAGCCCAAATTCTACTATACTCCACGACATTCTTCCGTCAGTTACTTTATAGATTCAGAATATTGACTAATATATAAAAAACATAAATAAACATGTAAAAATGCACAAAAATAAAAGGTCAGGCTTTCCAATGGCAGAAGTATCAAATTAGCTCCACCTTTACCAGCTGGGATGAATGATGAACATAAATGCATCAATGATCACAATCCAGTACTTTAATATATATGATACGTATGTTACCAACTAATGTATGCTTAAGTATTTTTTGATGCCAATATTTTACTTCAGTAAGATTTTGAATTCAGGACTTTAAGAGAGTAATTTGACAAATGACTTAGGTGTAAAGGTCTTCCACCACTGCATACGCACACACAACACACACACACACACACACACACACACACACACACATGCCCTCCACCCTTTTTCCCATTTCAGATGCAAAGCCGGGCCGAGGCGAGCCGTGCATATAGTCACAGCGGCAATCTCATCTATGTCCAATCTGTCATGCCACTGCCTTTCATTATTCTCCTGCGTGGGGGGAGAGATAACGCAGAGGCATATTTTATGGACAGTGGAGAGGGAGTGAAGGAGAGGGAGTGAAGGAGAGGGAAAGACGGCAAAATAAGGGGGGGGGGGAGATGCCAACATGTCGGGGTAATGGTTGCGAGATATGAGGGGGTCCCGCTCCGGCCATGGGGAGAAGTGTCACTCACTGGTATCTAGGTCAGTCTGAAGAATCTTATCAGTCACATTTTGATTTACATAACCCTCTATTTTTACTTACAGATGTTTATGTTATTAAGGTTTGTAAATGGTTCAAACCACACTGAAAAAACTGAAACGTTGACTTTAATTAAATGTATTATGTCAACACATGTACTGTTTTAGGTTAGTTGAAAGCAGTAATATTAAGTTGAATCTTATGTTTTGTATTTTAAACTTAATATTATTTCTTTCAACTAACCTAATACAGTAATATGTAATTTGTTGACTTAATACACTTTATTAAAGTCAACATTCAGGTTTTTCAGTGCATTAAATACGTGTTTGAAGAGTGTTCTCAAATACTTCCCATTGCCTGAAGCACTGCATGCACACACACACACACACACACACACACACACACACACACACACACACACACACACACGCACACACACACACAAACACACACATTTCGGATGCCAATATTCTACTTTCCACTCCACTTCATGTATTTCGCTGCTTAAGTTACTTTATAGATTCAGCTTATTAGCTAAAACAAAAATATTATAAAGTTAAAAAGAAGCATACATAATAATTAAAGGATAAAGTTATTTTATAATTAATAATTAACTGTATTATGTCAGCAGATTTCACATAAGTGTATAAGCATAGTTGAAGACAATCATATCAATTTTAAATAAAAAATATTGCTTTCAACTAACCTACTATAGTTATGTGAAATGTGTTAACATTATATATTTAATTAAAGTCAATGTTTCAGTTTATTCATTGTATAAAGTCATTAAACCAGCTCTGACTTTACCAGGAGTGATGAAAACATGAATGCATCAATAATCATATTAATGTTATATGATATACACCATCTTCCTGTGTGAGGAAAAAAATGAGGCGATGAAATGATTGAAATGGAGGTTTTGGGGGGGGATGAAGGATGGAGAGGAAGTGCTGGTCATCTCGTCTCTATTAAAGAGCCTGAGGGGCCCGGGAGGTGGGTGTAAAGAGGCGGCAGCAGCCATTCTTCACGGCCACTCCACGGTCCCATAAAATCGGGGCTCGTATGCATGGTTGCACGCCGCCGTCGCTGAATATGTAGGAGTGAGGGAATGCGAGGGGGCCAGCAGATAAAGGAGGAGGGGGGCCGGGGGTGGATGGATGTAGGGACGGGTGAATGAACCAGGGGTCAGGTATTCTCTTCTGTCACCTCTGAGTGGCTGACTGGTTGTCTCCGTGCTCAGCGCGCTGGAATGATTGGGTCCTGGTCTGCAGAGAATGGGCTGGCCAGTTTTACATATATACATATATCACAGCCATTGTCACGTTATGTGTGTGTGTGTGTGTGTGTGTGTGTGTGTGTGTGTGTGTGTGTGTGTGTGTGTGTGTGTGTGTGTGTGTGTGAATGTGTATGTGTGTGTGCGTGGGTGTGGGTGTGTGTGTGTCGCATGTGCATTGTGTGTTTGAATATGCAAATAAGACCCGGCAATGCCTTTGATTCCATGCATGTGTGTGTGTGTGCGCAATTGTGGAACATCCAGATGTCAGCGCAGCCTCACTCGGTGTCTGTCATTGAGACAGCGGGGGTGGGGTTAAGGTGACCTGTTTTAAATATAGACAGTGTCACGACAACATGCCCGACTCGACTTATAAAAATCCATTTGCATAACGTTTCTCCGTTATCCCCTTCTCTTTCTGTCTTTTCCCCCCTCCTCCCGGTAAGACAGGCAGTGCACACACGTCATGTTTTGCCTTTGTCTCGGCCGTTCAAATGCGAAAAGATGTCATGTCAAGTCTTTCTTCAACACAAAGATGCAAGTGTATACCTGCGTAGCACGGCGGGGAATGGGGAGGAAATACAAACAGCGCATGGAGGCGATGAAGGAAAGACAAAACAAGTTTCCTTTGACATTACATCAAATGATAAAGACCCATCGAAGACGCTTCGGTACAGTACGTCCTCGCTAAATGACACCAAGACAAAATAAGAACGTAACTTCACACATGTACACCTCGTTGCCTATTCCACTCTTCTTTCCCAGTCGCTGGAGGTGTTATTGCTTTGCTGAAAAAAAATATTTGGACAAAGGTTCGAGCAATGACACTGATGGGACATTTCTTCCACACACCTTGTAGACCTTGGACTTTGATTTCTGCTTAACTTTTGTTGCACACCTTGTACTTCTCAAGCGTTTGCGTGTGCACGCCTTGTCTGCGTGCCCTTCAATTTGAATGCACACTTCACTCTGTCAAACTAATTAATTATTCCCCTCTTCACCCTCCTTTATTCATCCATTTGTTTTATTACCTCTGTGAAGAATACACACCACATTCCTTCAATACATTTCCTTCTCTCAGACTCAGTCCCTATTCATTAGGAATTCAAATTAATCAGTATTTACTGTAGCACTCGCCAGCTCTGCTCTCAAGTGCAATTTCTATCAACAAGGTTGAGTGGGCTTTTGTTTCTCATAGCCAATTGGAATAACGCTCGCCTCTCGCTTTGTCCCTCTCCGCATTTTTTTTAGATGTTCAATTGAACGCATCATCTAGTTTGGCACATAAGATGGAATTGACATTCTCCCACAATGCAATGCAACAAGGACTTTTCATTTGACATTCGATGAACTCTGAAATTAAGGCGCCGCAACAGTTGGAAAATGAATCCAGGCTAATTGTCTTTTATTTTTTTATATTTTTTTGTTTTATGTGGGCGTGCTTCATGGTCACAACCAAATATCGTCATCTTTCAAAGAGGCCTTAGCATTACTCTTTGTTTTATGGTTAAAGGCAATTAATTAACAACTCAAGACTTGTATTATAGGTATTTTGAACATTTTTAACTGTTATGATGACATTGTAATACCAAAGTAATTGTCTCTAGTAAAATATTCGAGGGGTCGGACAGGAAATAGCTGAATATAATCTAACAATGCTAGAAATGTTAAATCAAAGCAATTAATGTATATTACTTGAAGATGTTTTGGCCCTTGCCCAGAAGGTTTTACGAAAATAATTGTGTGAAGGATGAAAAAAGACGGATAGGGAGAGAAGTTCAAATTCTGGATATTTTCTTATGCATACCTTGCCAATCTCTGCAAAGGGAAAGCGTGCCTGTCAGGTAACCACAAACAGTTGGAGGCATCATGTCGGAAACATATGAGGTGAAGGAATTCAGGTGCGTCTTGAACATTTCAATCTCGTCGATTTAAAATACATTCATCATTGACTCCGGGAAAGACTTCCTCGATCAAAAAGCGAAAGCAATGCAATAAACTGGACATTATGTGGCAATCTAACCTTCGGAAGGCACTGAAACTCAGTCTGTTTGGTGGGTTTTATACCACCTCCTGTTGGAAGAATCACCCAACGGTACAGCAGGACATCCAACGTCTCGGAAAGTGCCAAATTCAACAACGTGCTGGAGGCCATTTTCCCCACATCAAATCTGATTTTATTTTAAGGAAGCGTTTGAGGGGTCGAAAGCTATACCCTTCACAGTCCTCATGGTGAGGGACATTGGTATCCGTTTTAAAAACCTTGAAACAGTCATGGGAAACCAACTGCAATTTTACACATTTCAATTCAGGTCATTTAAAACCTTTAAAGTGTGTGTTACAGTGTACACTCAGGATCAAGCATCTGATATCATGTTTGTGTGACCAGTCCGGCATCGGTATAATTATTTGATCAAGTTTTCACATGCATATTTAAAATCTCAGCAACTACACATGAATATATTGATTTGTCTTTCTCTACCATGTGTGTGTTTGTTGTAGATTAGAAGACGTAGTACTGACCATATGCCACACTCTGGTATTGTGTTAAAACATCACATTCATTTGATTAACATACTATCTTTATACCTGAAAGATGTATGCAATTCAATTGAACTTCCATGGCTCTAATGGGTGATTATATTTAAAAATCTTTGAGTGTTTGCCATTTCAGTTCCCAATGTATTAAACATTTTCCAAACCCCACTTTTTGTCTGAGCCTCGGTTAACATAACAGAGAGAGTTACAGACTTCTATTGAAGTTATCGACCCTCTGGTTAAAACTAGCCTTTTGGCCTTTGCAGGCTTTCCCTTTCCACAACTTCTTACTTAACAAGGCCAGGCTGAAAAAACCACAGATCTAATTGAATATTGATATGTGTGTGTATAGAGGGCCAGAGCGAGGCTCAGCCATGTTAAGCCATTCAGTGCATCCTCTTGATTGAAATTCCATTAGCTTGTTAGTGGAGGATAGTGGAGAGTCGGTGAATACTTAGCCTTGTTAGCCGAGGCGCAGGCTAAATGAGTGTGCACAGGGTCATTGTCCACTTAAAACTCGCTCTGCAAACTGCTGTCCAGCTTGAATAATTCATGGAGCATGACCCGCGCTGACTGCTTTAAACGAGTGTAGCTTCTCTTTCTGTCTGTTTGGATAATATCTCCACTCTGGAGTTAATTAGGTTTCCATTTTTTTATTTTTTCAAACAGCTGTGTGTTCAGCGGTCAGGGACTTGTCCCTACGGACACCGAGAGACAAATGAATAGAAAATGGAGCAAAGATGAACACATTATTGAGTTGTAAAAGTCGTTTTTTTGTCTTTTTATTAGCATCCAGCATGTTAATATGAGGCAGATACTAATGCTAATGCAGGGTTCAAAACATTTTTTAGACTATTGGCTGGAGTAATTGGGCACATAGCAGCTAAAGATCTTTAGTAGCTAGCAGACAGAAGCAGATAATTCAGAGGGTCTTTTTGATAATGAATCCTGCTTTGACGGAAAAACTAGCAGCCTTCACTGATTCATAATTGATTCGTTTCACCAGCAGGCCACTGTTTTCATTGAAAAAGCTGATAAACCTACTGCAGCTGGCGGACAGTATCACTCAAAAAAATGATTTGTTAAACCAACATGATTTAATTATGTGACAAAATTCCACGCAATTACATTATGTTACTCTAATTTAAATGAAATATGTACATAATACATGATTCACTGTTGTTAGCCCAACACGTATGTTTATCTCATTCATCCAATGTAAAATCAATACTTCAGGTTGACATATTTTAGTTTAGCTTAACTAACATGTTTTTACCATGTTGGTTCTATTTAATCCAATTGCATGGAATTTTGTCACATAATTATAATATGCTGATAACACTACATTTAGTCTAACTGAACAATTAAGTCACAGAAACACAATTTTTCTAATAAAAACCTTTATTAGCACAAAATGTGAAGTTAACATTGTCTCTCTAACATTGACTGGTTAAAACACCACATTATAAAACAGAACGGCTTCACCATTCTGGCAGTATTTTAAGGTGCCCGAAAATGACAATAAAATAGCGGTATGCAACGTGTGTGAAGCAGAAATCCTGCAGCTCCACCCGCTGTGACGGACCGGTGAGCGGAGCAACACACACACTAAGTAGTTAGACCTAACACACTTAGCTATTTTATCTACCTCTGGAACAAGCTAGTTATAAATATATTTATTCTTCACTGTCGGGTCACTCATTAGTGGATCAGTGAGCTGCATGAGATACTGACAGGCTGTCAGGAGAGGGAGAGAGAGAGAGAGAGAGAGAGAGAGAGAGGGGGGAGAGGAAAAGAGAGCGCTTCCGCTCATTTCTCCCGTGTTATTATCCAAAGTTAATGTAAACTTGAATAATGTACTTTATTTGAATGTAATAATTATGTTGGTTGTTGTTTGTGGAAGCGCCAGTGAATGAGCCCCATTAACTGAGTTTTAAACATCACTTTAAATGGAAGATCCCCATAGGCCCCGCCCACTCGATCAGATCGGCGATCGGTATCGGCCGATACTGATTCCGGCAATCGGCCCCAAAATTGGCGATCGGAGCATCCCTAATAGTGCCCAACATTAGCTATTTTGTGCAGTTATACAGTATGTAGAGCCATGTATTCAAAAATGTTACCTTGTCATACCACTGCCCCTGTGGTTCCCCCTCCCTGCTCAGATTCCACTCCCCTTGTTCAAGACCAACTTGTCCCTGTCCCATCGGGCTGTGAGGATCCAGCAGCTCCCCGTCTCTATACATGGACCACTTATTGAGGTTCTGCACTGTCCCGTGAGGTAGAACCCTCTCTGCGCCCCACACATCCACATCTTGCCCAAAGCCTTCAACTCCAGGGCCCTGTGCCCAGTGCTCTTCAGGGCCGGACCCCTGGACCTGGGGTGACACAACAGCGTATGATGGTAGGCGAAAAGAGGCCCCTCGGAGGTTAGCATTCTGCAAGGCCCCAGAGAGATTAAGTGACCGTGGCTCTGGGGCGCTAGGGGCACCAAGCCGTTTCATGATATTACCATCGGGGAGACGGTAATTTGCCCCACGTAGGTTTGGGTTCTTTGATAAGGCGTTGGACAGGTCAAGTGTTCGAGGTGCAGCAGCAGGTTGAGGACGGGTCATTAGAGATCCGTCAGGCAAACGGTAGGTAGCAGATCGGATGTTCTTGTTACGTAGAGCGTTGGAAAGGTCAAGGGAGCGTGATTCAGTGGTATCATCAGAACCAGGCTGCCTCAACAGTGATGTCTTTGGGAGTGCGTAGGAGGCACCTCGGACGTTGGTGTTTAACATAGCACCAGAAAGGTTAGGACCAGAGGGAGCTTGGGGTTGATTCCGCGAAAACAATGCTGATCCATCTGGGAGCTGAAACTTTGCCTTACGCATGTTAGCATTCATCAGGGCGCTAGATAGCCCCGGTGATGATACAGCATTCTGCGTTTCTTCCACCGGATGGGTTAGAAATGAACCATCTGGTAACCGATAAGAGGCCTTACGAACATTAGGGTTAAGAAGAGCAGAAGAAAGCATAGAAGATGAAGGGATAGCGGGCTCTGGTGATGGCTCATTTCTTGAAACCAGAGTTCCATCAGGCAGCCTGTATGTGGCCTTACGTACATTGGGGTTTAACAGTGCAGAGGAGAGCATTGGAGAGGAAGGGGAGGGTGCAGTTGTGGGCTCTGTCCTTGTTACAAGAGTGCCATCAGGCAAACGATATGTGGCTTGCCGCAAACTGGGATTGAGCAAGGCAGAGGACAGCATCGAGGACGAGAGGGGTGCCGGACCTGGGGAAGGTACAGCAGGTTCCGTTCTGGTGACCAGAGAGCCATCAGGTAGTCGATAGGTGGCCTGACGTAGACTTGGGTTCTGCAGGGCATTGGAGAGCATAGAGGGGGACAGCCTCCCACCGCCATCAGAGGTAACAGGGGGTACAACAGGACCGCGGGACATTGTCAAAGTGCCACTTGGAAGCCTTAACATGGATCCCTGGATTTGGGAGGTTCGCAAACCACCTGAGAGAAATGACGTGGTCCCCTGTTGAGGTGTGGGGGAAGGAGGGGCAGGAGATAAGGGAGAAAGGTGTCGCTGAAGGGGTGAAGCATATGATGCATTACGTAGCTGGGAAGTAAGCATACCGGAAGACAAGTATGGGGAGGAGCTAACAGTTGGGGCTGGCAGGGCTACTGCCTGAGGGGGTGAAAAAACAGGTGTATAGACATTCGCATTGCGTTGTAGTGGAGACGAGTAGGAGGCATTGCGTAGTTGGGAGTTCTGCTTCAGAGCATTGGATAGGCCAATACTGGCATATGGACTCCCCTGCTGGCTCACCTGTACATCAGCCAACATCTCCACCTGGCTACCAGGTATGGGGGAAGGGCTTCTCAGTAAAGGTGTGGTGTAGTTGGCATTCTGCAGATAAGGGTTCTGCAGTGCGCGCCCCAAATGAGGTGAGGAAGGTGCAGGATGTGGAAGGTTTTGAGGGTAGACTTCATACTGTGTTTGGGGGGAGGAGGGTCTCGGCAAAGAGTAAGCAGTGTTGGAGTAAGGAATGGAGGAAGGAAGAGAAGGAGGATAGGGAGCACCTATAACCTGAGGGTTCGGTAAAGCATTTGTGAGCATGGGGGAAGGGCCTGGCTCCATCATTGTGTAGTCATAATGGCTTATACCCTGAGATGGCTGGAAAGTTCCAGGAGCAAAACTGGGGTGAGGAGCTTGAGGTTGAAAAGATGTTGGCCCTAGACTCTGGGGACTCATAGCCCTTTGGGGATACGGGGACGTTGGGCGAGACATATAGTGCATCGGAGAGCCTGAACGGGAGGGGAGAGTAGATTGGCGATGCAGTGGAAGGGGAGATGAAGGTCTACTCTGCAGCCTACGCACTGATGGCTGGGGAGAAAGAGGGCCACTCTGTTTTAAAGAAGGCTGTGGAGAAACAGGAGGCATTGGAGGAGGTCCTCTAAAAGACTGTCTGGATTGAAGAGAGGGCTGGTTTCTGGGCATCCTGACTAACGGCTGCCCTCTACCTACAGGTCTGTGGAAGCCTCCTTGGGGAGTACCAATTCGCTTGGACCCTCTTAATCCTGCAGGCCGGGAGCCTGCCCGAGCCAGCATCGGTGTTCCAGCTACACCCCCCATCTGTCCTGAGGAAGGAGTTGGGCCACTATGTATAGAGGACCTGAACGGAGCTACATGTTGAGTGACAGGGGGTCCATGGGGTCCATGTCTACTGCGTCTCTGTGAGTAAGGATTAGCTGGGGAGGGTTTCACAGCCCCCATGGGCACGTGATTTCGGCCTCCAGCTCCACCTCTCAGCCTGCGAGTAGAGGTCCGGGTCGGGAGAGGGCGATTGGAGATACGTGATGGCGAAGGAGAGGGTGGGCGATAGGGGGAAGTGGGGCGAAAGGTTTGAGGGGGAGAGTGAGGTCTTTCAGTCATAGGTGGGCTCCGTCTTTGCGGGGATGGTAGGGGAGGGGAAGGGGAACGCCTCATTTTGGATGTTTGATTTCTACCTTTGAACTTCTGTGGTCTGGTAGATGGAAGAGGCACAGCATCAGGAGGAGGTTGCTGTCTGAAAGAGAGTCTTGGAGAAGGTGGTGGGCTTGCTCTCTTTCTGAATGATCCCCGGGGTGAAGATAAGGGGCTAGAAAGGGGGGATTGGGGTCGGACAGTTGATGGAGCCCTGCGCAACCCAACTCTCCCCCTACCTCTAGACAGGGTTGGCTGGGCTCTAACTGACATCCCTCTCCTCTGGTATGATGGGGAAGAGGGAGGGCTGGGAGGCCTTCGCACTTGGCCTGCCATTGAGGCTTGGTGCGAAAGGCCTCTTCTATGAAGGCGATGGGAAAGATGGGAATCTGCCTTGATGCTGGTTTGGAAGTCCATATGATGTTGTGGCAGGCGGTAGGAAGGAGGTGCTATTGTCCTTACCGATCCTTGTCTCATTGACAACTGTGGGGATGGAAGGGGCCCCATTCGTCGCACTGGCCTGGGTGAGGCAACTGGTGAATACATTGGTGAATGCATTAGTGGAAGCATCGGGGGCTGAATTTGTGACATTTGCCCCATCTGGAACATGTATGGGTCTTGGGGGAGGGACGTTTGGTACACTTGGGAAGCAAATTGTTGTGGTAGGGGAGACGGAGACATGTGGCTGAGAGGAGGGTAAGTAGGCGGAGGGAAAGAGAAATGTTCCTGTTGAAAAGTCATAGCTGTTGGTGAGGGGTCTTGTCTTTGAATAATGGGGGTTTGTTGCTGGTTTATGAAGGTGGGGTAATGGGACTGAGCAGGAGGGTATGTGGGAAGCTCATATTGTATATCTGACATCATGTCCAGATTGTTGAGGTCGAGAGCTGGGGAGGGAGGCCCGTACATTGGGGAGGAAGGATGGTAATGAAGAGGAGGTGGTGGCAGGGTTTCCACCTCTAGTCTTTCTTTTCCAAATAGTTTAACCTGGGGCCTGGGGACCCTGAACTGCTCTCCTGAAACTGGCTCAGGAAGCAGGTATGACAGCTGCTCTTGTCCATATAGTTGTCCTGTCACAGCTGGATCCAGCCCAGCATCCGTATAGAAAGTGGGTTGATAGGAGTTGTAAATAGCAGTAGGGTCTGTGTATGCCAGCATTGGGTCATTATACAGGCCTGAAACAACCTCATAACCACCACTCATCATGGCATAAGGGTCCGTCATCCCATAGTTATAACCCATATTTTGGTCAAGGTAATCTCCGTACAGCTCGGTTTCATTTGGGTCATAGAAACCGTCCGTAGCATTACCATAGTAACTATACAGCTCTGGCTCCACTGCATACAGAAGTCCATCTTCACCATAGTAATACTCAATCCCTTCATCGGCATAGTATTCTTCATACTCGTCATCATAATAGCCATAAGGGTAATCGACGTCTTCCTCATAGTACATTTCATCATCGTAATAGAAGTTGCCCTCATCATCATAGTAACCGTATTCATCTTCCCACTCGTCATCGTCGTAGTAATCCTCTCCATAAGGGTCATATGGGTCATAGGTCATTGGTTGTCTCAGGTTACCTCTAGGTCTTTCTCTGTCATAGTAGTCTTCCTCATATCCATACTCATCGTCATCACACTCATAGGCCTCATTATAATGATAGGTCTCTCTCCCTCTAGTTTCCCTGTTGGCAAAAGACAGACTCTTCTGTCCTCGTCTTCCTGCCCGACCATCCAACCGACCTTGGCCCTTAGCAGTCAGGTACCTCCCTGTCAACCAGTTAGACGTTGCAGCTATCTTTCCTAAGATCGAGCTTTTAGTCTTAAATCCTGATTCTGCTTTCTTTTTCCCAAACACGCCTTTCAACTTCCCTCCCAGTCCCTTTGCCTCTGTTGCCATTTTCCCCTTTCCCCCTAAACCGGATAGATTTATAGTCTTTTTAGCAGGTGGGGTTTCCTTGGTATCAGCCTTTTTATTGAACATGCTAAAGCCGGACAAACCTGGCTTTTTGTCGGCAGATTTACCCCCAAACCCAGCAAAAAGCTTGCTGGTTCCCAGTAGTGGTTTACTACCAGCAGCTGGCTTCTTTTTCTTGGAGAGTCTTAGGAACAGACGGGAGGTGCTTTTGAGGTTTGTCTTTGGTTTTGCTTTCTCTGCCGTCTTAGAGGGCATGCTGAAAAGAGAGGACTTCCCTGTCATGCCTGAGAGGGCTTTAGAGGCTCCTTTAAGGTGAGACTTGACATCTAGTGTCTTCTGTGTTTTTTCTGCACCTGCGCTTTTCTTCTGTCCCTCTGCAGCAAAGCCAAGCATGGCCTTGGAGGCTCCTTTGATGTTGACATTACTCATCTTTTTCAGGTTCATTAGACCCATCCCTTTCTTCGCCGGTGCCCTAGTTTCTTCCCCCTCCTCATCAGACATAGGTGCATGTTTAGAAGGCTTAAACCCCTTCACAGCAATGGCCTTGGACGCGCCTTTCAGAGCCGCTTTCCCCTTCCCTTTATTCTTCTTGGTAACTACCTCTTCCTCGCTCTCATCATCTTCTTCAGTCCTCATCTCTTCTTCTTCTTCTTCTTCTTCTGACCCCTCCTCTGATTCACTGACAGGTTTCTTTCCCTTTCCCTTCTTTCCATCATCCTTCCCTTTCCCCTTAGCTGGAGGCTCCTCCACTTTCTTTCCCCCTTTCTTGTCATCTTTGCCTCCCTTCTTATCATCCTTTCCTCCCTTTTTTGGCTCCTCTGACTTGCCTTTCTTGTCACCTTTTTTAGGTGCCATGGTGTCTCCTAACTCATATCATTTTAAACAAGAAGATGAAGAACAAGTTACTATAGGTGCTAGAGAAGGGCAGTAACTATGTAAAGGTTAATATGCAGTAACATTCTCTTTTCCCCAATTGTTTTCATGTCTTCTCCCGTTTTCTTCTCCATATGATCCGTCACTGTGACACCCCAGAAACCAAAGCGCCCTGTGTTCCAAGTCAGTTGTTCTATAATGCACACAGAGACAAACAAAAACCACGGTGCTTCAAAACACGATCTAGTAATGGAGTCGGAATCTCAGCCATCAGTGCTCGCTCGCATTACAGTACGTCTTCAAGACCCAGCAAAATAAGTTGTCTCTGTGTGAGTCAAAAGAGTCAAAACATTCTAACAGATTTACATAAAAAAAAATGCTTATTTAATTTAAAATGTTGCATATCAAAAACGATATCTCACTGGTTGCAATGTCTCTCAGTTTACCCACTTGTTGCCACTGGCTGACTGAGTTTATCCTATGAAGTCCATCCAGCATTGCAAAAATATCCGTACATTGCTACTCTCGGTCCTCTTTTAAGGCTTGAAAGTAACTTCCCAGGGTCACACGGTGAATAAAAGACCATGCTATCCGAGTGACAGAGTCTGTGTAGTCCTTTGTGTGTCTCCCATTGTTAGTGCGTCCTGTGAGTCCGGTGTGGAATCCTTATCTTGGCCACCGAACCAACTTTGGCAGGACGTCCCCCTAACGAGGATGTGCATCTGTGTAAGTCTCGGGCTTCGGGGGTGTCCTCCTCTTTGTCTGAGCGTGAGTGAGTTAGCTTGTTGTATCCTCCCACATATACGTCAGTTTGCCTTTGTGAACTCCTGCAACCATCTCTCTCTGGTTACTGCAGCTTCATCCATCCCCGGTTCATCTCAACTTGAGGCGTCAACAGCTCATGAGCACGTACATGTGAGTATATGTATTGTATGTCAGTGTGTGTATATATGCATCAAGGTGTATCCCTATAATATAGTTGCAAAGGGCAGCTTTATGCACCAGCTATACTTCCCCATGGTAACCCTATCTGCAGCTTCACTCCTGTATGAATAATGCAGGCTGGCTGAGCTGTTGCTAAACTGTGTCTGAGAGGCGAAGCCAAGCAGAGCCAAAAAACACACACCCCAGCGGGAGCAGCATGGTCCACCACTGACCGTGATACATGCTTTAATGTCCAAAAAAGCATTCACAACTATAGGATCGCACAAACAGTAAATATGGGCACTTTTGATGTAGAAAGATGGAACTTAGGACGTACATAGTTTGTTCAGAAAAAGCAATACAATGGATAATTATTGCAGTACCTACTATTAAAGTCAGTGTTGCAATCTAATTAGTTGAAGTTCTTAATTTAAAGCAACTTTCCGCTTAAGTAAACCGCAAATCAGGAACGACCCCTCAATATTTGGCTATTAGAGCATGTTTTAGAGCCCCAAAAAGAGAGGAAAACAACCATTTCTTTATGTCCTTGTCTTTACCTTGATACTCTAAATGCTACATCTATTTTAAGATGCTAACGAGGCCATTAGGGAACTCTCAAATATCATCATATCATCAATGGCTGTCATTTACTACTCATAGGGTCAATTGGAAATGAACTTATAAAGGGATACTCTAAACAAGAGTTGACCATTTAATTAGAATTCACCAGCCTGTAGAAGGGAAATGTGTAACATGTGTACATGATGTAAATTCATTGAGGACGTTGTGATGCTAGCTCATTGACGATGAGCTGATGTTAATTCATTGATGACAGGCTGATATTCCAGGAGGTCATCTCAGTGGCAGATATGAATGTTTAATGGCTGGCCTGCCTACGCAGAATGGATAAAACATTCATCGCAGGCAGCGCTCTAAATATATCACAAAGGGTCAACCCCACCCCGGGCCTGATCCCCAACCAATACATTATACATACAGGCTGGTGTCAGGGGTTAAAAGCCAGATACCACGGAGCACATGCAGTAAAAACAAAAAGAAAGAAAATAATTGTCTGACAAACACTAAAATATTAAATATAGCTGTACATGGAAAGTATTTATTTTACAGAATACAAAAGAAAGGTCATGATGTCAACGACAGTTAACAGGTCTAACATTTATTGCGGGTAGCTGGAGTTGGAAGGACTAATAGTCTTGACCTAAGATAAGATCCAAGCAGGAATCTGTATCACGTTAAACGGTCTGCAGACTGCACAGCAATAACAACAACATCAACGGTTGTCGGGATCAACTGACTGCAGACTGAGATAAGGGGGTACAGAGAGTGAGTGGGCAAAAAAGGAAAGTTCATAAGTTCCTTTTTGTCTCATCAGAGTCAGACACGGTAAAGGTTGATGGTCATTAGAGGTAAAGAGACACACAAAGAGATCTATCTGATATACAGTATGTGATATGTATCTGCGCTCTGGTTGATGTGGTCCGTTGACTGAATGAACTGGTGTTGAATGAAGCACAGAGGACAGAGGTGGATGAGGTGGGGAAAGGTAAGGAGGGACAGAATATGGATTCACTCCGAAGCAATTATAAGAGCGTGTCAAAGAAGGAAGGACCTCAAATTAAGGATGGGGAGTGACACATCTAGAAGAGAATGATCATAGTAGAAAAGAAGAGATGTAGGGATGACAGAGTGATATACAGGCACAGCAAAGAGAGTGAGAACGTAAGAGATGAAATGGAGACTTTCTTTAACTACGTGCCAATCAGTGACAACAAGCTTTCAGCAGAACCACTCTGTGACACGAGGCTAATAAAGGAGATCACCCGAGCACAGCCAACAGGCTCATTTAATGACTATGGGCACACACACACACACACACACACACACACACACACACACACACACACACACACACACACACACACACACACACACACACACACACACACACACACACACACACACACACACAGTTTGTCTCATAATGGAGATTGCTTGCAGGATCTACTTTGAGTCATCTGTTGAGACTCTATGGACTGACAGCTACACACACACATTAAGTGGGGGATTGAAAGCACGCCATGCGATACACACACTCATGCACTGCGTATCTCTGAACAAGACTATTCTCACAAAGACAATTCTGACCCTAACCCTAACGTTCCCTCAGATACAATGGCATAAAATGGATTGGTTTCGGAAATGAAAAAATGATCGGGGAGATAACCCTGCACCAGTAAAAGCTCCAATGCTAGTGTAAAGGAAACATTCGATTTTGATTCATAATGGTAGGCATTGATGGGTGAAGAAGGTAATTCAAAATAGTTATGTTGTTCACAACCGCTAGCATTCAACATATTCCCATTTTGTTAGTTTTCTTTAAAGGTGACCTATCATGCAAAATGCACTTTTGTACGTCTTTTATACATGAATATGTGTCCCCGGTGTTCCAGGGAACTCACCGAGTGTCAGAAAACACAACCCTCTCTATTTCCCTCCATACCCAAATCTCTTAAAAAGGGGCTGCAATGGATCTGATACAGACTGATCCAGATTTGAACACTTCTCTGACGTCACAGAAGTGGCGCTACGGCTATTGGGCCAACTCCACATAGCCGTGGGAACATGTTTCAAAAGGGGGGTGCTGTGGGGATGACACCAGGTTTTGACCTATTTGGCCCTAGGCAAGATTTTAGCTGGCAATGAAAAACCTCTACAAAAGACCAATACACTACAAACAGAGAAACGTATTGATATGGTGGACAGCTTATATAAAAAGGCTTCAAATGTATTTAGTATTGCATGAACATGTTTTAATTGGGGGGTGGACGTCACATCTTCTAGGGGGGTCCGGGGTGCCCCCCCGGGAAGATTTGTTTTTACATTTTAAAGTAAAATGTTTCAATCTGGTGCACTTTGAGCACCCAAACTAGAGACTGATCTAGGGATACAACTAAAAAACACCCATATGAAAAAGATTGGTTTGCATTTTAATAATCAAATAAGTATGTGAACATATCCAATAACCGACCATAGCCAATAACAAATAAATGCAGGCTAACTTGTTTTATTTTTGTGGTTCATTTATATCTTATTTTATCAGTTAACATTTATTTATCTATGCATATTTTTAAATATCTCCAGTTTTAAACAATATTTTTGGTTTACTGTCCTATAGTATACATTAGAATGATTTGAAGCCTGTTTTTATTTATCTCTCTATCTATCTATCTCTCTCTCTCTCACGCTGGCTGTGAGCTGCGGGCGCCTGATAAGCCAACATCCCCCACTTTCATCACTTACAGCGCCCATCGTACAGGGCAAATGGAAAATGTAACCGGGGTGAAAAGGGTGTTATCTTTACTTAATTATGAATGTTGTTACATCAGGGCTGAAAATTCCTTTTTTTTTTTTATTATATTTGTATTTAATCTTGTGGAAGTGCAGATCCCCTGTCCTCCACCAGGGCGTGCTGCAGCACCCTCAGCACCCCTACTTCCCACAGCCCTGCAACTCCACCAATCAGGAGGAGACAGCCACGGACATTGCCGTTGGAAAGCGCTGGAGACGCTGTAGTACATATGCCAGGCCTGTAGATGGTGCTGTTCTCACAGAATCAGCCCATGCAAAGACAGTGTTAAATTGAGCGAAATGAGGAATGGCTAAAATGCATGATCTGTTTGGTATTTTGAAAAATAAAAAGTATAAATATGCCTTATATAGATATGGTCCTACACTATATTATTCAGATATAGCATGATAGGTCCACTTTAAGCAAATGGAAGTGGGTCTTTAGGTAAAAAAGGTTGAGGGAAATGAAATGTTCCAAATGTCATGGCGGTCCATCTAATTATCATTACAGAACACACACCGAACTGACATTATCATCCCTAAACACTTCTGTAATGCCAATAATAAAGCAATAAGTTTTGAAGGTCAACCAGAGTGACAGGAGGAGCGTCGGGAGCGTCTTTTTTTAAGACAGAGAAGGTGAGACAGGAGGATGAGGAGGCTGGTTTTGGGTTTCCTGTAAGCCTCAAAGCCCCATTCAGGCCTTAACCTTCGCTGCAAGATTACTCCGTGACTTAACAATGAACGAGACGGCAGCTAGCGCACTGAAGACCTGCCACCGAGGATCAAACACCAACACTCGGTTGCTATGAATACACCTCCCGTGCTTCGTGGCAGTATCAAACTTAATTAGAATCTTTTTAACTTTAAGTCGGTTTATCCTTGAATTTTCAGATCAAAACATTCTCAAACTTACGTAAAAGAAAGCAAATGTTGGGTACTTAGCTGATTCTGTGATGCAGGGATCCAACAGTAATACAATATATTAATGGTACAGTGTTGTGAAGTTTTACACATACTACATTTGACTTTACTTATCACAAAGACTTCAAAGTTTGTGAACAAATATGTATATATATATTTGGTTCTGCATGGAGCTTTTCAAGGTTTACATTTTTATAAACAAAGCTTGAGAATCTAGAGGAAAAGACTACATGGAATTGCATTATGGGAAATGTAGGATCCAGCATGTCTGTAGTCATGAAATCAGATTTTCACTACATAATTAATGTGGCCAAAAGAACAATTGAGATATTATTGCAATATCTAAAGACATTTTGAAATAAAATACAAACAATTCTATCAAACAATTTAATCTCATTGTTTTTTTTAATGTGGGTTGTTGTTGTTTTTGGCAAATGGTTTACACATATTTGTTTGGCATGTAGGGGGAGGAAGATCGGAAAGAAACTAGGGAAGAAAAACTACAGCAATTACATTCTTTGTATTCGTAAACCTACTTGATAAACAATATTAAACCGGATTTTTTTATTCTAAAACTGAAACGGAAATTACTTAAGACGCACTGGGTTATTTACATAATAATATCATGTGTATTACTACCATGATATCAATATTTAACTTTTTAACATCACAGTTATTGGCACCCATAATCTGGCATTATAAAGTTACCTGAACTACAACAAGCACATCAGAAACAACAGAGAACTTTTTATTTTTTTAAATGAACAACTACGCCCTTTCATGGCAATAAACTAAATAGAATTACTTTTTAGAGTTGGTGCATCTTACCTTTTTTCTCTTTATTTTTGAGTGAGAGCTGTTGAGATTTGGAGGTCTTAAATCCACAAATATCCAACAAAACGTCTGAAGAACCCACTCGCTGTCCGCAGTAAAAATCTAACCTGGCGGGGTTTTTTCTGGACCCTCTGCTGATGTTTTATATTCTTCTGCACACACACACACACACACACACACACACACACACACACACACACACACACACACACACACACTAGACAACAAGATGATGAA
>NW_011365059.1:26138-31575 GCF_000735185.1 Notothenia coriiceps
ACTACTACGTACTACTACNCCCACTCGCTGTCCGCAGTAAAAATCTAACCTGGCGGGGTTTTTTCTGGACCCTCTGCTGATGTTTTATATTCTTCTGCACACACACACACACACACACACACACACACACACACACACACACACACACACACACACACACACACACACACACACACACACACACACACACACACACACACACACACACACACACACACACATTCCTAAATTACAAAGCCCATCATGACACACAATGGGGCTTTTATGGTTAATGGTTCTGTTGCTTTAGTGATTACCTGTACATCAACAGAACAAATGTACAATAGTGAGTAAAGAAAGGAGTTACTATTCTTTACATCAACCTATGCATCGGCAGTGCAGCGATTAGGTTTCTTAGTAAACATGCTTACATGTGGTGTGTGTGTGTGTGTGTGTGTGTGTGTGTGTGTGTGTGTGTGTGTGTGTGTGTGTGTGTGTGTGTGTGTGTGTGTGTGTGTGTGTGTGTGTGTGTGTGTGTGTGTGTGTGTGTGTGTGTGTGTGTGTGTGTGTGTGTGTTGTGCTGCCTTTTCGCAGCTGCGTGAGGGCCTATAAGTCAACAATAATGCAGGTCTATTGTGCGCTAATGGCAGCATCACACAGACACACAGACACACAGACACACACACACACACTACGCTATCATCCTCCCACACTGCGTCCCGACGTCAGAGCCTAAAGAGTGATTTGTTATGAACCCCATTAGTGACAAAAGGTTGTGGATCATTTGTGGGTTTGTGTGTGTTGGGGAGCCTTATCTGAACTCCTCACATACACACACACATATCCTAAAAAAGGTGTCTCTCGCACACACACACACACACACACACACACACACACACACACACACACAGTATGTGGATAGTTTTGTTAAATGTCAACCAATTACCANTATGAATACTGTAGATGCCAGATGAAGATAGATAAATATTCAATGGATAGATACATCGATAAGTAAATACCTAACTAGATGGACAGAAGTATAGATAGCAGGTATATTTAAGTGTTCATTAAAACATATAGAAGCACTCGTTCAAAGACTTTAAAGAATTATAATTACAGATGAAAAACACATCGATATATAATTTAGCTGACCTTTTCATCCAATGCGACTCACAATAAGTGCGAGCATTAAGTTGTAAGTTAATGTATTGATTAAAAAATAAATAATCCATCTGCACTTGCACGCGTTAACCTGACGTAAACAAAGAGCAGGCACATTAATAATTCAGTTTATGTCCATCTTTATCAGCTTCCTGTCCTTGTTTTGAAATTCAGGGTGGGCGTGGCACTTTATTTAAAGGTCCCATGGCATGGCCATTTCTACTGATCATATTTCCATTGTTGAGGTCTACTAGAATAGATTTAAATTGTGCAATTTTCCAAAATCACATTGGTTTCTCATACAGCATCTCTGTATAGTATGCGTATTCACTCTCTGTCCTAAACGGCTTGGTGGAGCTCCTGCCCCCCCCCCTCCCTGTGAGCCCAGTGTGCTCTGATTGGTCGGGACTCGTTGCGAGGCTCGTTGCGAGGCTCGCTGCTGCTGCGAGCTACTGCGAGGAGCGGACAGATTTCTGGGTCGGCCATACAGCGAGAACAAGCTAAACTCATCCTGAGCACACACAAACACTCACAGCCGAAGTAAAAACAATAAGTGTGGCTTGATTTTGAGTAAGAAAAAGGTTTATAACGCTGTGAGAATGGGTCTGTGGAGAGCATTTCTCCGCCATCCCAACTCGTCTATTACCAGCGTTCAGGGAACTCTATGCAAGTCAATGGGACTCCCTGTTAGTTAGCCAAGGGGTCCTGGTGTGTGAGGGGCTCCGCGGATTGGTCATTTGTTGTTGATTTGGGTGTTCACACGTCACAGAACCCAGGAAGAAAAACAATGGAAAATGAGAAATCTCCAACGAGGCGTTCTGGGGCAGCATAGACTGTGTTAGAGTGTTACTGGCTACAGGATGTACTTTGAGGGCTTTTGACTCTGCAGACCGTTCACATGCATAAAAACCTTCATAACACACAAGGGGACGGGTAATAACCGGAAAAGCATGACATGGGACCTTTGAGTTGTGTTTGCGAGCTAACCTATGAATGAGTGAGAGCTGGATTTGTGTCTCTGTAAAGTCCTGCTGCTTCTTTATGTGAGCAAATCCATACCTTAGACAAACATCAGTGCACACGATGTACAGAACACAAGCTGATCATTTGTTGAAGGCTTCAACCTAGATTAGTTAAAGATAAAGGCAAATTTAGTATACCATAGTCTGTAATCCTTTATGTACATAGGCTCAGTCCTCACGCAAAAAGACTATTTATCTTTTGTTCATAAACTGCCTGTTTGCTTATAAGCTCCATGCTGGGTCTAGTTTGTGTGCAGAAAAGAGAACCTTAATAATGAAGAAATACAACTCCATTATTATGAAGAAGCTGAATAAAGTATGGGTTTCACATGATATGAAAGCTGTTGAAAAATCTAAAAGTTTTTACTTAAAAAATATCTTATCAACTCAAAAACTGCAGATTTTTTCATAATAATGTTCATATACAACGGACAAAGCACTACAATCTAATACATAGAGTTGTGTCCCACTCCTTATAGAGTACATATGGTATGGACGCTATTGAAAAAACAAGAGGTTTAAATAAAAAAACTTCATGTGAGTTAGAAAAAAAAGACTTAAGTCTACCTGTCCAGTATGCTAATACAATGCTGCATTTTTTAAATGTTCACTGTTTAAAACAGACAGTGTAATAAATGTATTATAGTCTTAGGTAAATGTAATATGAACTGCTACTTAATGCAATGAGCAAGCTGAAGCAGAAGAGGGCAGGAGAGACAAAGTATTCAGGGTCAATTTTGTCTATGGTTGGTGTCTTTCCTATACAGTCAGAAAAGGAGAATATTAATTCAACGAAAGAGGTTTAATATTAGATCAAATATATCAAAAAGAAATACTGAAAATAAACACGTTACTTCATTGAAAGGCTGTTATCAAGCAAAAAGTTGTCTGTTACCAGGACAAAGTTATTACTATAATGTTTACCAATATATGAAATCTGACACTTATTTATTGTTGTTGAAAGGAAAACAAAAATAGCTCTTAGGTTTCATTCACTTAAAGGTGGGGTATGTAATTTATTTCAGAAACACTTTTTGTTATATTGCATGGAATGTTCTTAACATCCCGAAAGCAATTAATATATTAAATGCTTTGACAATATATAAAAAAAATGTCATCTGTGGAAGCCGTGGCGCTGTAAAAAGCACGGCCAATCATTTTAGCCGGCCCGGCTCAAGTAACTGGATGGCCTACCTGCCTGTCAGCCTTCCATCTGTTCACAAACTTATCTCGTGCCCTCATTGGTCATGTGCGCGTTCGTGTGTGTTGGAGGAGGGGCTCTGTAAGGAAGTCTGAAGGAAGTACTTTCAAATTCTAGCGCACTCGAGCTGGTTTCTCCACAATTGCATACCCCACCTTTAACAATATTGTTCTGCAGTTAAGGGTAATTTGTGTGTGCCTTATATGAAAGAAAAATTACCTATTAGTTAGCAGTGAGTTTACACATTGAATTTAAATGTTTTTTTGAGCAACATGTATTGTTGTATTGTAACACAAATTGTTGTTGTAACATTGGCACTAAAAGAGATAAAAGTAGGAAATCTTCACATTAGAGCGGCTGTAATCAGCTATTTTTGCGCAGATTTTGGTTGAAAAAAATTAATTAAACAATTGGTTTGGTAACAATTGTTTTACTGGTTAACTTCATGGTGATCTGTTTACAAAGTTCTGAGTGGTGAGTGACAAGTCTGCAAAGTGTTTTCTCATTCAGACTAAACCCACTTAAAAAAGTTCAGCTTTAAACAACAATAACAATAGCTATAAAAGCACTTTAACTACACACCCAGTACTGGCTTATAAGCACTGGCACCACACACCCACACTCTTAACCACGCCATATGGAGCCAAGCAGCATCAAGTGTCATGCCTGCTCCACACAATACACACCCATTCGACCGTACCTTTGTTTCTTCTTGTCCTCCACGGTAGTATCCCTCCATCGTTCCTCTCCTCTTCAGGTTATTCCAAAGCAGAATCTCTCCATCCACAATTCACTCTGAAGACAACTTTAAGGCATGTTTAAAGGCCAGCAGAGACCACTCACAGCCCCTCTCTGTGTCTCTTTCTTCCACTCAGTGCCCCTCTGCGAGCCTGAAGTGATGCTTGTGAATATTTAATGGTGCTATTGTGCATGTGTGTGTCCTGGTGAATGGGGAGCATTGGCTGGTAGTCCATACTCTCAGGTCAGCCTGCCTTGGAGACGGGACACAAACAGCTGGGCAGCAGGGATGGGAGGTGGCTGACCTTTACCTGCTGCAGTTACACCTGAGCAGGGATATGTTCTGCAGGAAGTTCATCTGAGGGACTCCTGTCACAAAAACAACATGGTTTAAAAGTAGGTCAAGCAGTGCATTTGGTGATATGAGATTACTGAATGGTCCATACATGGGTTTGATTATGTTTCTATGAAATTCCTATCCTTATTAGAGGATTTTGCAGCATTGTTTCCTTTATTTGACTCTCCCTCCACGCCATACTGAAACTCTGCCAACTCTGACTGCTCTTTATTCTGTAGGTTGTTCTTTTTTTTGTTTTTAATGAATGAATGTATGTTTGCTAACATAAATACTGATTTGCAACCCTATTACTTGCAACCCTATTTATATACAGTAATTAGAGTTCTTACAGTTACAGGGTTGTATTTCCTGCTGTACAATTCATTATATTCAGTCAAACTAAATGTTTATATATAATTTTGCATAATCCATTACATTACATTGCATTTAGCTGACGCTTTTATCCAAAGGGACTTACAATAAGTGCATTCGACCGACAAAATACAAACTTGAAGAAAACAGAATCATATAAGTACATCAGGTTTCATAGAGCTAAAACATTTCAAGTGCTACTCAACTGGCTTTAGATAAGCCAGTCCTTTATTAGTATATAAGTGCTTTGTTAATAGTTCTATCGATCGAAGTGGAGTCGAAAGAGATGAGTTTTCAGTCTGCGCCGGAAGATGTGTAAGCTATCTGCTGTCCTGATTTCAATGGGGAGCTCATTCCACCATTTTGGAGCCAGGATAGCAAACCCACGTGTTTTTGCTGATGGGAACTTGGGTCCCCCTCGCAGTGCGGGTGCAGCGAGCTGTTTGGCTGATGCAGAGCGGAGTGCACGTGCTGGGGTGTACGGTTTAACCATGTCCTGGATGTAGGAAGGGCCAGATCCATTCACAGCATGGTACGCAAGTACCAGTGTCTTGAAGTGGATTCTAGCAGTTACCGGAAGCCAGTGAAGGGAGCGGAGGAGCGGCGTGGTGTGGGAGAATTTAGGAA
>NW_011365060.1:0-1755 GCF_000735185.1 Notothenia coriiceps
AAAATCCCGCTACAGTTTCATTAAACAAATAATCAAATATACTAACAGTTTATTTGGCTGAAAGCTATAGCTAACGAATAATTGTTTTTAGTGCCTTTAAAACGTTTAGAAGCTATCAGAGGCTAACAGATGTTTGTTTGTATTGCCTTAAGACTATCATAGTTAACGTTAGCTAATCACACTTCATTTCAAGACACCGGAATTGTTATTAATGTTAAACAAATACAAATTTTAAAAGCACTTCACATTACTCACACTCTTTGCGTTGATGGTTCATATTCATGTCTCCTGCTCGCTAGGTGGCAGTGTAAAAAACAAACTGGGGTCCTGGGAGTGCGGTCCCAGGAGTGCGGTCCTGAGACTAGTCTCCGGCGCTGCAGCTTCATGCTACCCATTTTTACCAGTGATTTAGCAGTGACAAGCATTGAATGACCATTGTTAGAGTAAGCCTGGAAATTAAGAATGTAAAAAAAAAACAGAACATTAAATCCAATTGAAATATTTAGCTTGCAAATCTTGAGGGATTGAACTTCTAATTTTTCACCAATGGTGTACACTGAAAAAAATGAAACAATGACTTTTATTAAATGCATTATGTCAACAGATTTCACATAACTGTATAAGGTTAGTTGAAAGCAATAATATTAGGTTTAAATAAAAAATATAAGTAATTACAACTCAACTCAACTAAAATAATAGTTATGTGAACATTGTTGACATAATGCATTTGATTAAAGTAATCGTTTCAGTTTTTTTCAGTGTGGAGAGCATTGAAATGCTACTTTTAAGCCTGGTGTTTTGCCTCAATGAAAGGTTATCAAAATGAGTAGTATTGCAACGAGCATAGAACCTTTGCTATTCCAGTATGACTCAAAGCCTCGTTAATGATCCTTATCAAGATGATCCACTCACTGAAGTGACCCCCTTCTTCATTGGCCACATCTGAAGGCACAAAATTATATCATTAAATCATGTGCACTTAAACATGAAACACAGCTCAAAATGACCCCCACAACCTTCGGTTATTAATTAAAATACACCTCAGGGCTAATATGCAGCCTCCTCTATTGAGGGGATGGAAATAGAGACAACATTGTTATTGAAGAAGGTTTTTTCAGTTTGAAACCATTCATTCGATTGGTTCAGGAAACTCTTATCTCTTCAATTAAAAGTTAAAAAAGGTCATAATTTAAGGGAACATGCAATGAATCCACAAAGCAGTTTCCTGTTGATTTTAAATGGAGTAGCTCCAGGTTTTGTCTTTGTGTCATTACGAAGCATATGTTCAACAAACAAGAAAACAGAGGGAAGAGCAGCAATACTCTGCCTGGCCTGGGTGCAATCCATCAACACGCTTCATGAACTGCGTGTGCATGTGCGTGTATTTCCTGGCCATGGTGGCGGTTGCGTGTGTCTCAGAAGTGATTAGGGAGTGCTTTCAGCTCTCAGACATGTCACAAAGGAGGGAAGTCAAACGACGCTCCTTAACACCCACACACATTCAGCGCAGCCCAGCACAGTTTGACCCTATTCTGTTGTCATCAGGATAGCTTTCTAATTAAGAAGAGCTTCTCTAACACCGGCACAGACACACACACTGACAGCTTGTCGCTTGTCTCCCTACACGTGAGTCTCACAAGGGGCCTGTGGATGTATACTGCTGTGTGTGTGTGTGTGTGTGTGTGTGTGTGTGTGTGTGTGTGTGTGTGTGTGTGTGTGTGTGTGTGTGTGTGTGTGTGTGTGTGTGTGTGTGTG
>NW_011365061.1:0-2255 GCF_000735185.1 Notothenia coriiceps
CACAGCTAGAGACGCCAGCCATTGGAATGAATGGTGAAAAATCACGGGGTTTGTTAAACATAGCACATGGTGTAGTCCTAAAAGATAGCTGGGGATTCTGGGTAGTGTAGTGTCTTCTGCCATCCTTTACGCCGAAAAAATATTTGTTTCTCCGAATCGAAGGGGGAAAATACAAAAGCATTGCACACAATTTAAACCAATCAATGTTGTGTAATTAACAAGGATAATCTGGTGTTTTTTAGTTGATGAGTAGTGCAGATATCACTGTAAAATCAATCGACAGTAAGGGGAATACTTAGTTCCGGGTGTACAATTCTCCGTAATCCAATGTGGCAGCCGACACAAACGAATGCCGTGCTTCAGTGAGCGTCAAATCCCGCCGCAGATGGGAATACATTGCAATCAGTTGAAAGCTATTTGCGTCCCTTTATGAAGCTGAAGGAGCCTAGGAGCGTCACAACTGCACGCCACGGGACCCTGACCAAGCGTCGCTCCTGGACGTTTATGGAGTGAGAGTGTGAGCACCAAACTGACCCAAAACAGGAGTCCTCATGCTCTCCCCAATACAATATGTTCCTCAAAGTACCATTGTGTAAAACAAACATGAGTTATATAGACAAACATTCAAAGGTCAAATATATATTCATTAACATGAAATAGGTAGAGATTAAGAACACAACTTAAAAAGAAGTTCAGGTTAGAGTTGACAACTATAAGCCCTACCAGAAATGTTTTTAAATAAAGTTGGTCGACTTTTGACTGATTGTCCATCTGATTTAGAGGCTATGAATAACCTATGTTTATATCCATGACGTGTATTTCTATCATTATATGGATGTTGATAATATTTCATGTTGGTTTAGCCACTGTTTGTGCTAATAGGTCAACACTGCAAACAGCCCTGTGCAGGAGACAGTTTACATGAGACATTCAGGGGGAGACAGAGCTGGATTCATGTTATGATGAGATGAATTTAGAGCCTACACAATGTTTAGTCTGTTGCTCTCTGAATCTTCCCTCTAATGAACCAAAGTAAACTTCTGACTCCATAGCAAGCAGCGGTTAGGATGATTGTAACTCGACAATTGAATATAGTTGAAGCATGACAGATGTGAGGTTTTCTTAGAATTTAAAACGGTTCCGTCTCACTGGGATGAACTCAGTCACATGGAGGACATAAACACCTCATCTCCTTTCTTTCATTTCCTACATCGCTTCACTAGAACCAGATTTTATATTTATTTCCGTTCCTCCTCCAGGAGCCTAAACAGATCATTGAACAGCAGGAGTGGGTGTGTTATTAGTGACAGCGTTAGCATCACACCATCACTCTCACTGTGCTGTGGGACAAACACATGGTCGCTAGGCAACACTGTCTCTTTAAGAGCGGACCCCTCACTCAGGAGACAGATTCACAACACTGTTGGAGGAAGTATTTACATCCTTTACATAAGTACAAGTATTAACACTGTAGTTAATATTATGTAACTCTGTTTTGGCTTCTATTTTATGAAGTGAGGAAGCTCCACCTAACCTCATGTGGCTAAGAAAAGTAAAAGTCGCTTCCAAAATGGAGCGACTGTAGATTCAACAAGTACCCGTATCCATAAAGCACACTTTAGTTCTGTTAAGCCCCGAGCCTGTTTTTCAGGCCTCAGGCTCGAAAATGACATTCCCAGAACAAGTGACTGTAACTTCACTTCTAAAAGGGGTCAATTAATAATCTTTTTTCTCAAAGCAATGATAAACCTGTCAGTTGGATCTAGAAAAGTCAGAATCAATATAGATTATTTTTATTTTAAAGTAAAATTTAAAAAAAATTACTCATAGTGAAAACTACCCTTGAATGATAGGATAGTAGACTAAAAGCTTTAGGAATCCAAACTACAACTTATACTAAGTACCCTGTATCAAGATTGATGCAATACAATTGATATTTGACCTTTTTAGAGAGATTTACAACAAAAAAAACACTTCTGGGGTCATTTGGACGGATTTTCCATTTCTCTGGCCCCCCTCGGTCGATTTTGATGATTGACAACTCTTTTTAACCGTTAGAGCCAATAGAATCGAGCAGAAGTCCCTAAAATCCATCCAAACATTACCCATTGGTGAATTAGAGTGATGCGTAGCCAGAATGCCTAAAACCGGAGGCTGTCATACACTCTGATAGCTATCATATAGAGAGGTGAAGTCCCTCCCTTTCCGGTGGACCTCCATGGGACCTTATTTCGGAAAAATTAGGTATTGAAGTC
>NW_011365062.1:0-5771 GCF_000735185.1 Notothenia coriiceps
TTTGGAACCTAATATGGCGTTTCATCACGGCAGAGTTTAGCTGAGTTTCTGCTGGTAGACAGCCTTCTCTTCACAGAGCTAACTGCTTGCATCGGGACGCTCCAAAGGGGCATGGCCAGCAGCAGCTCCCAAAGGGTGTGGCCACAGCAGCTCGGTTACATTTAAAGGGCCAGACCTAGAATCAGCACTTTAGTAACAGGGCTGAAATAGAGGTGTATGAGCAGAGTTGGGTGTAACGCGTTGCTGTAATAATATTACTTTTGTCGGTAACCGCGTAGTGTAAAGCTTTTATAATTCAGTAATCCCACTACAGTTAATAACATTGCCGACACGTTTTACTTCGTTACTTTTATAAAATCAGTAATCACACTACAGTTAACCTACTAACATACAGAATGACTAGATTCTCCCTTTGACAGACAAGAGGGATTTCCGCCGCAGGTTTATATTTACGTAACATTAGCGCGACTTGCAGATGCAGTGCATAAACATGGCTGAGTCAACAGCGATAACTTTCGAGGGGTGGAGGTATGCCCATTATTTTTGAGTTCGTCCGAAGAAAGGACAGGAATGTGACGGTGAGGTGCAAACTGTGTCCAGGCCAGAAGCTGTTATCCACTGCTGCAAACACAACGTCAAACCTCAACAAGCACCTGCAAAGACAACATGCTAACGTGAAGCTAATAATATTAAAATAAAGCACAATAGGTGAGCTTTAATACCAACATTTTCTGTCTTATAGCTTGTGGTGGATGACAGTGTTGCCATGACGCCCTTCTACCTGTTGCTGGGGAAACATCGCCAACAGGAGACTGAAGACGCAATGAGCAGCAGCCTGTCCTCTGACACTGTGCCTCAGAGCTCTGCTGCCATCAAACAGGTCTGTAGTTCAGCGCAGTGTGTCCACTCAGTGTCCTGCAACTTGACCTTTTTTTTTTAAGTGCACTAAAGAGAGCTTTCTTTGTTTTCAGCTGCTGCAGACCCCGGCTCACGTCATGCCCCCCACCTCTTACCTCTGCTCCATGTTTGTGCAGTCTCTGCTCATCTCCGTCACAGACACCAGGTCAGAGATCCACTTAAATATTCCTAAATAATGAATAACAACTGAAGCACTGAATGATTATTTGGGTATTTTTAGAATGTTAATATTGATTGAGTGTAAATATGAGTAAAGAGGACTTGTTTTTCACCAACCTCAGCACTGTGGATCCAATGTCAGCATGAGTTGACAAAACGCAGCTTGAATTCATGCTTGGCATGATTCAGCAACTCGAGGATCTTTCTAAAATGTTGTACTTGGGCAAATGTGGACTCTTGTTTATCTCTGAAAATATGTAGAGTCATGTAAACGTTTAATTTGTTTCCATTTGTGAACTCTTGGTCCCAGGGAGGAAAATAAACATGCAGAGGAGAAAATGGATAGCGAGAAAGAGGAAGAGGATTCAGAGGAGGAAATGGAACCCAGCAACCCGAGACCACAACAGGCCTCGGAGGGGGGGCCTGAAGCCCCCGCTCTGACCAAAGCCCAGCTCAGGGAACTGAGGAGGGTCAGGAAACAGGACCACAGCTGGAGTGCAGGCTTCCTGTAATGAACACGAGCCTGCACAGAGACACTCACACAGACCGCTGCCTGTAGAAAGTTTTCATCAATGTGTTTTATTGTTACTCAATTAAATCAGAATGCATCTCCCCTGTTAGGAAATATTTTGGCAAGAACAAAACAGAAATATCTGATTGCATAAGTATTCACTCCTTTAGAAGCATAAGCAGAGGTTCTGTTCAACACGTTTTTGGTTTCATATTTGTATTAAGAAAAAATTAGTTTAACAAAATTAATCACAGTCAATAACTAGGTAATAACACAAATTACAATAATATGAGATGGAAAAGAGGTGGGGATCATGTGTGAACAGCAATTTCTCCAATGAACTCTGGACTGCATTGAGGTCTGGACTCTGCCTCTCAGAATGTTGACAGCAGTGCAGCTTTGACTGTTGGACTTGTCACCCATATAGTCTGTAGGACTTCCACATTTATCAGTAATTTGAAATCTTTTGTGAAACTGCCACCATTTGTGATGCTTGCAAACTTCACTTTTGTAATCAGCTCCCAGGTACTTGCTTACTTAACAAAAACATAATCACAAACCACACAAAGCTCTTTTTAATGCCGTGCCTTAATTGAACACCATTTCACCTCATGCGTATTCAAACTACTGGCTGCACCAGTATACATGTGTGTATCGCTGTAAAGGGGTTGAATACTTATGTAATTATTTATTTAGAACTTTTTTTTCTACTTTAACTGGGATGTTTTTTTTGTGGGTTTTGTAAAAATGTCGTGTCCACTGAGATTCTTCGACAAAATCAGAGAAAGGGCAAGGTAATCACTTTCTATTAGCACTGTTTGTATTCAAACACATTTTCTATAAATGTAATAAAAAGATGCATTCATAAAGCTTTCTGCCTCGTCCATGACTTTCTAAACGAGAGCCAGAGACCAAACTCACAGCCTTTTTCCACCGTCATGTATGTGATGTAATTCAGACGGGAAGGTTGCTCTTTAATGACAATTCACAGCCTGTTTTATAAGTTAACTGTGACACACAGTCGGACTGCTGCTCTCAAAAACAATTAGGATCAGGTATTGACGTTAAATGAATTAAATAAAAAAAAAACAATGCATAATTATTACATATTGTTTGAATTGACGCCCTGAAATTCATTCCATGGTATTTCATATTGCAGCTTCTGTTGGGTTCTTGGAAATCTTCCACATAAGCTATTGGTGCTGTAAAGTCAGGTCGGACTCTTGAGTAACATCTTAAAGTCCTGAGTAAGCTGTCCCTGAGGAGAAGGTCACGTTTAGTGTCCATGATTGGATAAGAACGCGCACTTTTATCTCAGCATGTTTCAGTTCCTCTGTATCAGGCGCGCCGACACTAAGCTTCCCACCACAAGGACGGATCCATCATGCCCTGTCACCATATCTGCGTTTGACAAGCTTTGAGCTTTAGTGGTCAAACTAGGTCACTTTATATGCTTATCAAGTCCTAAAATGTTCATCTGTCACTTTTATTGACTTGAGTTTATTGACCCATCTAATTTGTCATGGTACACTTTACTTCTCCTGAAATGTGCCTTAGGGTGAAAAAGAGAAACCTAATAACCAAACCCTGCAACTTCTTTATTCACTACCTACTTACATTTTCCACTGAGCAAGGCACCACACAACAGATCAACTGAAATATGAATAAATAACAGATTATTCCAGGTTCTGGGATTAAAGCTAGAATTTCTGTGGCAGTTGTTTTATTGGCTCCACCTTATTCCTATACTTGTATCAGCCAACGTAGCCTGAAATTGCTAGTTTAAGGCAGAGATGAGGAGCGGTAAGAGGCTGACTGTCTTTTTTTATTTTTTATTTTTTATAAACCCATACATATGTTTCTGTTGACCCAGCTGACACGGACTCAAGTGACATCTTTCCCTTGAAGCCACAAAAAGGTTTCATACATGCTGTTTCATATAGTTCTACCCAACACCTTTGATATACTTTGACATGGTTAGCTAGCATGTCCACTCATGAAAACAGCGGTTTCAGTGATTTACTGCACTATTTCTTGGCTGGGTGTAGTGACTTCCAGGTGTCTTGCATTGGTGAGGTAATCAGGCAAACAGACTCCTGGAAGTGAGTTAGAAATGTGCAGTATAGCCTATGTTACATGACTGACTTGTGATGTTGAGCAATGCCTGAGCTTCTAACACCTGACTCCCTATCAGCAATTGTGTCAGTTAAACATTATTTCTGATTACACCTTGGACATTACAGTTAAAAGCTTTTCATGGGAGCTCCGGCTTCAAAGAAACAAGTGAACACGAGGCCTTGACATAAAGTTCTGACCAAACATGCACATGTATTTTGTTAGAGAATCTTCCTTCCTGTGAATGCTCATAGATCAGAGTTTACTAGAGATGTGGCACATGGAAGATATTTCCACTGTGCGCACTTGTCGAGTCCCTGTCTGTAGCCAATGGACTAGTCAGCTTTCTTTTCCCTCTCAAACATGCGGTTCTTCAAAAACCAACGGGGGCCAAAATGGCTTCTGTATGGTGTTGAAGGTTGAAACTGACTAATCCTGCAGTCTTTAAAACAACACATGCTAAGTCTACAACACATAGTGCATTTCATACCTACTGCAGATTATGCTCTTAAATCTAATCAGTCAAAGTACATTTAGAGTCTAAATTATTTAAAACAAAACAGGATATGCAAGTAAAGCAGTAAGGTGCTGCTGGACAGATCACGATATGTATTGTTAGTACAAAGTTGTATTTTCTTGAAGCTCCTCCATCACAGACATCATTCCTCATTTGCTTTGTGGTCTCGTTTTTTTGTTCTTTAAAGGCTGTTGAAAGCTGAGATGTTTGGGTATCAAATATCTAATGCTGGGACATTTAAGACTCAAACAGACTATTATATTGATGAGCTGCTGGACTGATTAGCAGTGCTTTGGTATTTGGTGTTCCATAAACCTTTCAGTGGTAGAAACTCCGGATAGGACCATCCCAAAATGCTCACGGTTCAGATATACACACAGAAATGAACACAACATGCTGAGTCATAGCCTAGACTCTTAAAAGCACTGTTTGTCTTTCAGGAAGTCCAGATCATCCAGCTCAGCTTAGAGTCGGGCCCCTGGAAGAAAGGCATTCTGGGGAAGAATTAGCAGTTAACTCTGCTGTGGTATGTGGTATGTGATATCTACAGGACTGTCTCAGAAAATTAGAATATTGTGATAAAGTTCTTTATTTTCTGTAATGCAATTTAAAAAAACAAAAATGTCATACATTCTGGATTCATTACAAATCAACTGAAATATTGCAAGCCTTTTATTATTTTAATATTGCTGATTATGGCGTACAGCTTAAGAAAACTCAAAAATCCTATCTTAAAAAATTAGAATAGTTCCTCAGACCAAGTAAAAAAAAAAAGATTTATAACAGCAAAACACAATCAAACATTTGAAAATGTCCATTAATGCACTCAGTACTTGGTTGGGAATCCTTTTGCACGGATTACTGCATCAATGCGGCGTGGCATGGAGGCAATCAGCCTGTGGCATTGCTGAGGTGTTATGGATGCCCAGGATGCTTCAATAGCGGCCTTTAGCTCATTAGCATTGTTGGGTCTGGTGTCTTTCAGCTTCTTCTTCACAATACCCCACATATTCTCTATGGGGTTCAGGTCAGGGGAATTTGCAGGCCAATCGAGGACAGTAATGCCATGGTCAGTACACCAGTTACTGGTGGTTTTGGCACTGTGGGCAGGTGCCAGATCATGCTGGAAAATGAATTCCTCATCTCCATAGAGCTTTTCAGCAGACGGAAGCATGTAGTGCTCTAAAATCTCTTGGTACACAGCTGCATTTACTCTGGGCTTGATGAAACACAGTGGACCAACACCAGCAGCTGACATGGCTCCCCAAACCATCGCTGACTGTGGGGACTTCACACTGGATTTCAAGCAACTTGGATTTTGCTCCTCTCCAGCCTTTCTCCAGACTCTGGCGCCTTGACTTCCAAATGAAATACAAAAACTTGCTTTCGTCTGAAAAGAGGACTTTGGACCACTGTGCAACTGTCCAGTGCTTCTTTTCCTTAGCCCAAGTCAGACGCCTCTTCCGTTGTCTTGAGTTCAGAAGTGGCTTGACCATGGGAATACGGCTATTGTAGCCCATTTCCCGGACACGTCTGTGAACAGTGACTTTT
>NW_011365063.1:0-9174 GCF_000735185.1 Notothenia coriiceps
ATCATATCATATCATACCGTCCTAGGCAGCTGAAAAATACTGTTTCTTCTCGAAAGTGAAATCAGGCTTTTGATTAGACTATTCAGGATCTGATGCAATGAAGTGTAACGAGTGGACTAACAACGCACAAGGAGACTCTGAGCGGTCAGCCTGTGTCTCGCTCCAAAAATCATTGAGGATTTAGTATGATAACTTCACAGTCCGGCAGGTATCAGTGGGCCGAGCTCGTTAGCTTGATCAGATTAGCTCAAATCTGAGTTTAGCTCTTCCCTGTTGCAGCTTGAGTGATGGCAGACCCCGTCCACACGGAGACGATATCAGTTGAATCCGCTAACGTTCTCTATCATATAGACGATTCGTCCAGGCCGAAACGGAGCCGCGGATTCGGAGCCCGAATCCGATACACTTTGATAACGGGTAGTGGGTAGATCTGAGGACGAAACGCTTCAGGCTCCTTGTGTACGCCCTATACGATAATTTCCTGAAAACGATGACGCCATAGCCCCGCCTCTCCCCACCTCTCCCGCCCACCCCCGCGTCATTTCTGATGCGTTTCGCCAACAACAACAACAATGTCGGATCACAGGGTTGCGTTTGCTCCAGACGCTACTGACCATGATACAGATTTTAGTGCCTAATCTACAGCTCCTCTACCACAACCATCAGCAACAATAATAATATAATAATAATTATAATAATAATAATAATAATAATCGTCATCGGTCTATTCGCTGCTTTGGGTGGATTTTGTGGCGGAAGTACAGCGCCACTTACAGGCCCGGCATATGTACTACAGCGTTTTCGAGCGTTTTCGTGTGGACGGACACGTTTCTTGAGCCGTCTCCGTGTGGACGGGGCCTTAAACTGATTACTACACTGATCCACCGATAGATTAGTTGCTTCAGTTCCTGGTTGAATAATTAGGCTTATACATTTCACTTTACACACAAAGTGACCTCTGAAGAATTTACCCTGGAGTCCTTGACTGCTTTGTAATTTTATATTGCATGCTTGTTGCCGTCTGAGGCAGAATATTATGCATTCTCCTGACGAGACATAACGTCATTACCCCCTGTCATTACTCCAATGGCAGCTCAAGGCTGCAACAAGACATAGTCACAGAACCATTAACCTTAAAACCAGTTGTCAAAGTACTCCTACTTCATGTGAATGTCGCCTATGATGATGAGATATTTAATTTCAGTGGAAGCATTGACGAGGAGGAGCAGCAGCAGGCACTGGGATTTATGTGTACAAATTACATGTTTAAACGATTCCCTCAAAGGCTTGTTGGTTTGAAAATATTTGCATTCCCAGAAAGAAAACGAGGGGGGAAAGAAATACTGAAGCTGTAATTATATATTAATCTGGAGAAAAGCCGGTGATTTCATGCACACTTGGCTTTTGAGGTTGATTCCTTGAAAACACGGCTGTACATTAATAAAGTGTTTATGATGTGTGGACCACACCTGCAGGAGTGTGTGGAATACAGTTACTCACAGCTACTGTGAGTTTTGGCTGCCATAATGTCCCTGGCACAACCTGCTACTCTGCTGTGTACAGCTTTTTACTGTCTTTCAAGTGCACGGTAGAGGAGAGTTACGATCTTTTACTGGGCCATAGGTGGCGCAGATTTCTTAGATCCATTTTGAGCATACAGTATGTCCTTCACAAGCCTTCCACCTCTTTAGAGAAACGCATTGAATTGCAGTGAAGCCAATATTCAGTGCACCATTTTAACTGAAAGACAGGAGGCTGAACTCTGAATTGCTGGTCCTTATTACAGATTTATGAGCCTATTTCAGCCAATGCTGCCCAGAAAAGCTGATTATCTGCACCTCCAGGGAGTGTTAAGGCCCAGACACACCGCGCCGATTTCGGCCGTCGATAGATGTCTGGCCGCCGATATGCGTCGTGTCGCCCTACTCAGATTGGTGTGTCCCAGCACCGTTGTGTCTTTTCAGCCGTGCCGACACCTTTTTGGCCGATAACCGCAATTGGCCAAAGAAATCACTCTGATTGGCTGTTCAGCTAGCGAATCAGTGCATGAGAAGCAAAACGGAAGCGAAGGACCCAAACAAACGATTAAGAAGGCACACACAGACGGCTATTGTCTTTCATTTTGATCTCAGCTGCACGCAAGAGTTTATTCTTCATCATAGCAATCTGGAATGAAGAAACCTAAATGCCCTGACACACCAAGCAGTCACCAGAGAACTCGCCGACGCTGACTCCGACTGTTGCGTCGGCGAGTTCTCCTGCGTCTTGGCCATGTGTCCCACTGGAACACACCGCAAAGACTTCAGCCGAGCACGTACGAACTGCGCATGTGTGAGTGGCAATAACTCTCCTTACCAGCAGGCGGCGGTAGTGTCTATTCGTCATTCAAAAGAGGCAACAACCGGAAGACAGAGAAGAAGAACAGACTACGTGATATAAACAAACAACAAATAGCGTGTGCGTTCCATTTTCAGTCTCATCCATCGAAAACATGTTTCGTGCGGTACTGGAGCTATCAGCCATTGGAGTGTTGCTTGTGGAAGACATTCTCAAGCAACCGTTTCGCTTCTCATGCACTGATTCGCTAGCTGAACAGCCAATCAGAGTGATTTCTTTGTCCGACTGCCTGTGGCCGACGCACGGCCATGAAAGGCCAAATAAGGCGTGTCACGGCCGACGGTTCGGGACACACCAAATTGAGTTTGGGCGACAGGGCACGCTTCGTCGTCCGACTCACGAAAATGGACGATTTCAGCCTGGTGTGTCCGGGCCTTTAGACATGTGGTGGCACGGACACACAAGGCCGATTATCGGCGTGAGAAGCTAAACGGAAGTGAGGGAAACGAACAAACTATTAACCCTAACCTTAAGAAGGCAAATGTGAGATTTCATTTAGCTCCAGCTCTCGTCACAGGTTGGGGAAAGCCCCGTGAGCTTCTCGCTGTAGAGTGAAAATGGAACACGCTATTTGTTGTTTGTTTACACCACGCAGACTTTTCTTCTTCTCTCGGTTATCTCTGTTTTCCGGTTATTGCCTCTTTTGAATGACGAATACACACTACCGCCGCCTGCTGGTAAGGAGAGTTATTGCCACTCACGCATGCGCAGTTCGTACGTGCTTCTTGGCCGTCGGCTGAAGTCTTTGCGGTGTGTTCCAGTGCGACACATGACGCAGAGACGCGAGGCGACGCAACAGTCGGGTCCGTCTGTTTCAGTTCTTTGTTGTCAGATTGGTGTGTCCGGGGACATTGCTGTGGACATTTACCCACAGGAGCACATTTGGGTGAAGTGTCTTGCCCAAGGACACAACGGCCTGACGCAGTGGAGCCCGAGGCGGGTTTCGTAATGTAATCGCCCCTTGATCTGATGATCAACGCTCCAACCCACTGCGCCAAAATCACCCCTATGTTTGTGTTGTGCGTCTACGTGTTGAGTTTTTAGCTTCTCATCATCCTTTAGTATGAAATTGTGGCTTCTTTCTTGCGCTTTTGTTGACGAGAAAGAGGCAGACAATGAAAATGGAGAAGTCATTTGAATGGGTTTGAACTCTTTTAAACCTCACTTGAACATTAAAGCATGTAAACAGGTCACAGTAGAGAAACAAAACAGAAATATGAACCTGAAAATGAGTGAAATATGTCTTCTTTAAAGACCTATATTCCCTCCAGATCTCTCCTCCCCTCCATCAGCAGACACTTTGCTATTCTCACTCATTATACAATTTTCAATGGGCGACCATATTTACAATCTTGTGGCTGATAGATGGAGGCGTGTGGTGCAGTGGGTTGTGCGTTGGTGTTGGGACCAGGGGGGTCACAGGTTTCAACCCCAAACTGCAGTCCAGCATGTCGTTGTGTCCCTGGACGCTTCAACCCCAAATTGCCTTCCTGTGGGGATTGTCCACAGTAATTGAGTATGTAAGAGTCGCTTTGATAAAAGCTAACAAGTAACAGTAATGTAATGTAATAGTGATCGTCTCTAAATCCCCCACACATACACTGAAAAAAAGTAATGTGTGAATCGAGTGCCCATGGTGGTGGTGGGGTATGGTATGGCTAGCGTATGTTATGGAGCAACGAACACAGGCACTTGATTCACAACATTAACCCACTCTGAATCCTATACTCTCACAAAACCTAACACACTCTGTACCAACACACATGCCAGATACTGACTGGTTATCGGACCCCCCAATAAAGCAAAAAAATGCACGTTTCAGAGTGGCCTTTTATTGTGCAGCTAAGGCACACCTGTGAAATAAACATGCTGTCTAATCAGCATCTTGATTGCCACACCTGTGGAAGGTGGGGATGGATTATCTCGGCAAAGGAGAAGTGCTCACTATCACACTGGTCCGTACACACACAACTCTGTTTTACCAGACAACTTTTATTCAGATTTGTGGAACAATATTTGAGAGAAATGGTTATTTTTTGTATAACTACCAACAGAAAATGTTTTAGATCTTTGAGTTCATCCTCATGAAAAATGGGAGCAAAAACAAAAGTGTTGCATTTATATTTTTGTTAAGTTAGTTAAATAATTAAAATACAGTTTTTCTTTGATACTATTCTGATGCCCTACATATAGTGACATTTTGCACAGGTTGAATCTACACTGAGAACAAAAGCCACAGGTCATAACAGCCCATGAATCTCATATGATTCAACCATCCCACGGTTATTTACCGTGAGTACCTCTTGCGGATCGAAGCCACACATCAGAACACCCAGTTATTCTGACCCAAAATAAATATCTCTTCTTAAGGTCATTTTCTCCTCTGCTCCTCTCAGAGTCATTTCAGATCTCTGCCTGATGGATATCCATTCTTCTTTTCATCGCCTCGGAGATATTCCTCCGCGAGTTCTTTTCACTTCTCTCCGTCCACTCGACCAGCAAGAGATCCATAACATATTTCCATTTACTGAGAGAAGTGCTATATTCCAATTAATCTTTGTACTATTGGAGATGGCTGATGGGCCCTTGACGGCTGTGCTAACCTAGACGGAAATACTTTTCACGACCAAGTAACAGTATGACATCCCCCCCTCCTCTGTACACACACTGCTTAACACACACAGCGCGGCTCCTGTCATTAATTCTCATACACACCACAATCAATAACACTTACACCCCCTAGCCTGTCGCGCGCTGAGAAAGGGCAAAATTCATCACCTTTCTGTCAACAACAGTCACATTATCCTTAAAACACGCGCGATCCTCTGACCCATTTGAGCTCACTGAAGCGTGGAACTTCCTTTCCTTCTTCGCGCAAGCACTCATCCAGGCATTTATACACCTCGGAGTCCCCCTGAAAATTAGAGACCTCAGTGGGAAATGTAGCCTCTCACAAGATGGAGAGATGCCCCTTAAACCAAACTGTTTCGTCTACGTCTAGAGCCTGGATTGCGCGCACCAACCTCAGGTGGAGGGGTTTTAAAGCCGATGGCAAACCAATTATTATACAGATATAATATAATGCTGCAAAACGGAGATGTTGTCACACGTTGGCGGTATGGGAAATGTTTTGCGCGCCGCGAGCGCGCGCACGAGGACTAGCTCGACATCTCATGTCGCTCATATTTAAGGTTTCATATTTGTGAGGATAAACCTATAGAACATGTCTCCCCATGCTTTTATTGTGTCAAATCCACAGCTCTTTCTCAGTACTCCGCGCGGGAGTGCTGCAGCACCTCTTTTCACTCCTCTGTCTGAAACCTCAGTTCTCCCAGTGCATGCCGATCTGGTATTGTAGCAATTGTGAAGGATGTAGACGCTCACATTCCTGACCCCTTAGTCTATCACTTAGTTGGCGCCTGTTGGCAGCGACCGGACGGAGTACTCAACACAGATTCTCTCCCCCAGTACCTGACAGTCCATAGTACCAAGTGGATTCACGATATAATGTGTCCGCTAGACACCAATTGTATGGACATCCATTTCCGCCCCCTTTTCAGTCCCTGCTAGAGAGCAAGGATACTTCCTGGGAGAAAAAGGTTCCCCCATTTCTGATTGCTAGGCTTGGGAGCAGGTACATCGCAACTCACGGCTGTTGCCGTTAAACACGCCCCCACTAACGTTTTGTGATAGCACACACTCTTTTATTTGCTCGCTTTACGCATTATTCAGCAACTTAGCACATCTGATCTGCCAGCGCACACGCAGACGGGAGGAGAGACTACAAAGCTTGAGGTGGCGAAAAACACAAAATATTGGACGGTAAAAAGGAGGTGTCATATACAGAAGTGGCGGACCTAAATGGTGTTGGAGCCTCAAAGGGAAAGGACCAAACCTAACCAAATGGCCCCTTCTTATTAAAAAAGCCTCTATATACTATTCCCTATGGTGAATATTTCTATTAAATATATTTGTATCATGCTTAATTTTTACCTTGTTGATCTGCATTGGTTTTGTCTTTTTGAGTCAGAGTACAGGAGGATAGCACATGACTGCTTGACTTCTGAGGTGCAGAGACTCCTGTAAAACCAATCATTACTTCAGTATATACTAATCGAGGCATTAATAAAATGATTATTAATTTCTGTGTAGGTGTCGTATGTTAATTGGGTGGTGTCAAAACATAACACAAAAACACTTTGCCATTAAAATATGTAAACACAAAAATCGTGTCTATTCATGCCGACTTTAGAGATCTTCACATATTGTGGCCAACTTGAGAAGAGAGCAGAACGGAACCGGTTTTTAAAAAGTATTAGATAAAATGACAACTGCCGGTAAATTAGTTCTATCTATACTAAAAAACTAGATTACATTAAATAAAGATAAACTATTATTAAGTATTATACCCAATGCCACATAAACTGCTGTCTGGTTATGATTATTCTTTTGATAAGTTTGATCGGCACTATTTAGGTATGTTCATGAGACAGAGAATAAATCGCTGATTGACTCAAGCAATTTTTTGTTTATTCAGTTTGCTATTCTTAGAGAGTGCAATTTTTTATTAGTCGAACGACAAACCTTCAAATGCGAATCGGTTTTTCACATCCTCTGGATCAATACTCCAACTCATCATATTTTCGACCAAACACCACTGCACAAAAGCACGTTTCCACATATCTAACACCGCGCTTCCTCCCCAAAAGGCACCTGCACATTTAAGCACGTGACGCTGGGGAGCGTACAAGAAATAATAAGATTGTCAGGAGTTATGTCTGGTCTATAAACAACACACAAGATAGGCAAATCATTACTGGGTTGCGGTCAGATTGGTCTTTTTTCACAAGCTGTCCTACGTGAATCCATCCTTAAATAATGAACAGGTGTTAAAATTGAAGCTGCATTTTAAATAGCTGCACTCGTCTTGTTTTTATTAAACTCAGGTGTGAAATCTTCCCTATCATACATAGTCCATAATATTCATGAACTTTTTATTATATTGGATTTTGAAGATCCTTTTACTTAAAGGTCCATGTCATGCGATACTCTACACAGAGAAGACCTTCTATGCTCGCCCCAGACGCTCGTGGCCATTTTCTTTTTCATTGTTTTTTTTTTTTTTTTTTTTTTTTACTTTTGGTTATAGTGGACGTAAATTTCCGGGTATAGTGACGTATTCCGCGGACCGTTACCGTTTGGACCAATCCCGCGGACATCCTCACACCCACACACTCGGCGTTTGGATTGCACAATATACATTTATTTTAGTGACCTCACAATGGGAATTAATGATCAGTAGAAATGGCCATGACAATGGGAACCTTTTTAAAAACTAAATTAACATGATTTTTGTTTCCCTGGTTTCGCTTCCTCTGGTTCACTTTCTTTCTGACTCCCTTTTTTGATTCTCTTCTCTACACATAAATGAGGCACGTTGACATGACTGAGCTTTCTCCCTGTTTTGACAATTTCCAGGTTAAGAGCATCGTGAAGTCTGATGTGCGAGGAAGGCGGAATGAAAGTTCTGTCTATTTGCCAACTTAGTCATCCTGGATAAATGACCATAACCTTATAAAATGTCCTAAAGCGTTAGCAGCATACACACTGATATATCTGCTGGATGTGTTCAACTCAATGTACCCTGACAAGGTTTTTCCACAGAAATGACCAGCGAAAAAGCAAACTTCCTCCTTGCTATGTCAGGAATGAGAAGAGCTTTACTTAAATTCAGACTTGTTTAAGGGTTACGAGGTTTTATTTTCAAATGTTTAAGTGTCATGAGCAATACATTTTCTTAATCCTACCAAAGGCAGCATAATGTTCATTTGTGTTGCAAACATCAAATATTGAAACCAGTATGGGTCTCAAAAATGCAATATTCAATCTTCCAGAGCTGGAAAAGGGTAAAAGTAGAGTGGCTGGCAGGATCAGATCCACTGCAATGCTTCAGAGACATGCTGCCTCTTCACATGAAAACAAAGCAAAGCCTTGGTGAAGAAAAGAGCGCCTTACAAATCGAGGCAATGTGTTAAAGCTCCTTTCAATACACTAGATTGTGAAACGTCCTTGAGTCCAAGGTCTTCCAAGAGGGGTCGGACTTACACATCCATGAAATAGGTTATTATAGAACTGGAAGAGAAAAATAAAAGAGAAGATTGAAGGGGAAATAATTGTTATAATCATCTGCAGGGCATGACACCCAAAACCAAATAAAAGCCAACAAGAAAACAGTCCACATGAGCCTCTCCCTTGACACACACTACCTCCTGCTGCTTCCCTCTGCAGGCTCTGCGCCTTCCCATATGAAAGCTTTTAGTCCTAAATTTGCTTCTATTTACCGCACTGAGCACTTTTGGCTGTCGGTCAGCATTGGGTTGAACTCTAATTTGGGTCAATCTGTCACACCAAACCCAGGTACCAGGCACAAATAAATAAACCCGCTTAAATAATACATGTATAAACCAAATCCACAGACTTTACTGTTGCTCCTTCCACCAGAGTGATTCATCTGCAATTAAGTGCAAATTGGTTTGCGGCGATAAAGGTTATTTTCATTTAATCTTTATTTTACTGTTGAGTGATAAACGGGGACCAGAAATGTCAAGAACATGTTAACACCAGTGGCTTTTTGCAAAAATCACATTCACGCCAAACAACAAGTTCATTAATGGCTCAGATTGGCAGGAGAGAGTATGACAGAAAGCTTGTGGAGTTTTGAGGTTTTGCCAGTGTTTTTGACAATGGTCAGGCAGGTAGTGTCAAGTACTAGCATGG
>NW_011365063.1:9219-17089 GCF_000735185.1 Notothenia coriiceps
CATGCACTGATTCGCTAGCTGAACAGCCAATCAGAGGGATTTCTTTGTCCGACAGGTTGAATCAGCCGTGCGTCGGCCATGAAAGGCCAAATAAGGTGTGTCACGGCCGACGGTGCGGGACACACCAAATTGAGTTTGGGCGACAGGGCACGCTTCACGTCCGACTCACGAAAACGGATGATTTCGGCCTGGTGTGTCCGGGCCTGAAGACCAACGCACACGCTATTTGTTGTTTGTTTATATCACGCAGTCTGTTCTTCTTCTCTCGATGTATCACGCAGTCTGTCTTCCGGTTGTTGCCTCTTTTGAATGACGAATACACACTACCGCCGCCTGCTGGTAAGGAGAGTTATTGCCACTCACGCATGCGCAGTTCGCCAAGGCACACTGGCCGTCGGCTGAAGTCTTTGCGGTGTGTTCCAGTGCGACTGTTGGTCAAGACGCAGGAGACGTGAGGCGACGTGTTCTTTGGTGTCAGTTCGGTGTGTCTGGGCCTTTAGACACAGCTTCATGACTTCAGTCCAATCCAATACTGGGCAGCTGATAGGGGAGAGTTGACTTTTTTCCCCAAGCAAAGCCCCTTGAATGATAAGCTTGTTATGTGCGGGAGCAACATTATTGTGTGGATTTACATGCCTGAAGTGGAAGTTGGGGGATTGTATTAATGTATGTCTGTTATATTCATTCAGTCCCTTAACAAGAGGCAATGGAATGTTTTTACCGCTGTAAGTAACAAATGATTGTTTTGTTGTTGTTGTTTGGCGTTGTTAGTAACCACAGTGGATTCACCAGCACTGAATTTCACATTGTGTATGAGCTCACAGACAGTTAATCACCAGTTGTGGCTCCCTTAGGTGTCAAGCTTTTGTATAAAATAGGAAATAAGGCCTAAAAATCATAGTTTATTGCCATATCTTTCCCACATGTTGTCTTTTTTGGGCCAGTTTGAGAAGAAATTGAGATTTAGGCTACTCTCCAGAAAAATACATAATGTTTTTGGAAACTGAAATTCTGTAAGGAGATGAGAATTAAAACAATAGTTTGACATTTTGGGTAACATCTTTATTCATTTTCTTGCCAAGTGTGAGCTGAGTAAACATTTAGCTAAACAGCCAGCATACAGTTAGCTTAGCCAAAGATTTAAAACAAGAGTATTATCCATTGTTTAAAAGTTGGCTTTGTCCAAGGGTAAACCAAAAAACTCCTACCACCTCTAAAGCTCACTTAATAACATCTGTTTAATCTGTACAGAAACTAAAGCATAAAAACAACCAAGCTGCTTATATGTTTATGCTAACTTAAGCTAACTTTCTGCGCGTGCAGGGACATCATTCGACGAACTCCAGACCAATACATATATATCTTCATTAAAATGTTAATATATTTCATTACAATTATGAAATCACACTGCTGTCAGCTTAATTTTGAATGTTTCCTGGTTTTTAAAGAATCAAAATATCTTTAAATGTATCCACCATTGTGCTATCAGTGAGCTAGCTTAGTTAGCGGCCCTTTTAGCTTCTGCCTTTCTTGTGCACTTCTTCAGTGCTGGACTCTGATCCTGACAATTCATTATTAAAATGTCAAACATGTTTTTATTAAGTGTAATAATAGCCAGCAGAGATTTAATTCCCAGGGACAATGAGGGTTATATTTTGTGACACAGCATGCAAAGATTTGAGTTATAAAATCAGCTCTTAATTAGGAGTCGGCGTGTAAAGATCTATGGGTTGTGAGACACAGTCAAGGAGAAATGCAATCGCTCTGCAATCCGTCCCTGGAGAAGCCACAGGGGGAAAAATAGTGTTGGTTGTCTCTTTCTTCACTCCTACACTGGCTGACTGTGAATACTTAAACCATCACTCAGAGAGAGTTCACATCACTGCTGCTCTGAAGTCTGTGCTGACATCCAGTTTATTACAGAGCTTTAACATCCTCCTTATACTTGCTCATAAATATTGCAGTTGATATGCTGCCCTTGTTCAGTGGACCCCTCAGAACCACAGGACTCTGATCCAGCTCTATAGTTGTTGTCCTGCTGCTGTACTCACAGTCCTTTTAGTCCCACAGAAATGCAATATTTTCTTGTGCTTGAGTCATGTAGCTAAAGATTGATATTGTTTGCAGCAACCAATAGGCTTTTGGTACAGGCAGGGTTGGGTGACAATATTCAAAAATGGACTAAAACATAGTTTGTTTTCAAAGGTTTGTGGAAAGTTAGAAAAGCCCTGCAACCGAAGTAGTCTTCCCATGTAGGCACCCTAGAATTGTTAAAAGGAAATTCAATTTTATTATATTTTTTGGACATGTAAGTCCTCAAAGTAACTTTTCACAGTTCAAGAATTTCCTTGCTTTTCTGATGAGTGGTTGGTTTGTTTTATTTGGCATGGATTGTATCAGAGTAATACTCTTCTTTCTTTACACTTGTTACCAAAATTAGTATGCATTTTATTTGACTGGACATTGAAGCTAAAGCAGGTGTAGGTATTTAGGTTTGTATTCATATCATTCCTCTTCTTATCTAATGCCTTGTTATTGGCCAGATCCAAGGAATGTGTGTTTCTGTTCCTGCTGGACATCAGACACTCGACATGTCTCTGCTTTAGGTGAAGTATTTTCTTTTGGATGTTGTTTTTCTTAGCCTCTTTTTGGACTATATGTTTGAAGGCGTTGTGTGAAATGTTTTACGTTTGAATGTTGCCTCACACACTGCGGTTTGCTCGTTTTGGAGCCAACTCTCCCCTTAAGAGACTATTACGATTCCAAGTGAATTCTTTATAAAAAATGACATTCTGCCAAGTCAACCTCCATCTTGTGAGCATCATAATGTAGTTTATATTGATTGTAATGAAAAAATATAGAATTTAGTGCAGGACAACAGAAGAACCCCATCCATACTAAGCATCTTGTGTCAATTTTCTGCTTTTAGCATAATGTGCTGCAGCTGGCAGTGACTCTCAACTCTTCAAACGTCGCCTAATGGAGTACAGAAGACAAACGACTGAGTCTCTACCGCTGCATGCTTGTCGTGCCTCGATTTAAACGCGCAGCATTGTTGCGGGATTGCATCACTCAGGCCTTTCCTGTATATCTTGACACATCGGCATTCAACGGCCGTGAATGAGAGAGGGTTATTACGAATGCTCCGAAAGTCCCAATCCCTTCAGAGGGAAAATGACCGCCTGCCGCACAGTCACAGCAGCCTGGATGCTGCCTGTTCCTGTGGAGCGAGGACCCGATTAATTGAGCATCCATCCATCCAAACGGACGTTGTCAAAACAGATCAATACCATCAGGGAAAGGTAGGGGTCACGGAGGGAGGTGTGTGTGTGTCAGGAGAGGGCAACAGTATGGTGTGTGTGTCTCCCTGACTCTGGCAAGCGATGGCCTTTCTGCATGTGTTGCCCTCGTCTGGATGGAATTCATCACCACTAATTGGCGATCTAAAAAGGGAGATCATGTTTGCTCCGTAATGATTTTCTGTCACCCATCCTGAATTAAGCTGCGTGCCAGTTTGTCAGATATTTGACAGAAGAGCATAAAAGGTTTATACATTTTTTAAACAGATGAGTGTGTATGCAGGCCGTGGAGAGAAAGCATTATTTGCTCCTCCCCGGAGAAACTGTTTAGCAGTGAATCTCAAGGGACACTAAGTAGGACATGCTGGGCGTGGAAATGTAGAGATGAACGCCTCTCAGAAAGCAGAGAAATGGGAAACTGAAGCAGCAATATACACACACACATGCGCACGCACGCACGCACGCACGCACACACACACACACACACACACACACACACACACACACATATATGACCTACTTGTCAGCTTCCTCTCCATTCATAGTGAGCAGCGGTTTAATGAATCTGATGAAAAACAAAAAAACAATGTGTTGTTTTGTTGCCTGCTACATTTTGGTGCTTCCCTATTTGACAATTAAACTTAAAGGGGAATGGCAGTGAAAACAGAGTCTGAAATGTGATACAATATGATGATGTCATCAGGGTTTTTTGTAGTTTTTTGAGGGGTCCATATTATGCTTTCATTTTCAGAAACTCCATCTGGAGGGATCACAGGGGTTTGAGCCTGTATTCTCTTGATTGCATTGCATTGTGGGAAATGTAGGATCCTGTGTTTTTTTGCACTACGTTATACCTCATTCACACCAACGCAACTCCGGTTCAAGCTCCGTGCTAGAGCTTTTCGGGTTCAGAACCGGTTCTTCGGTTTAGCTCCGGCTCTTTTCACACTGCCCAGAGTCCGACTGGTGCTGCGTCATTGGGTCATCGTTTGCGTCATGACGTAACCGTCTGCGTGCCTGCTTCATAAAGCCAAACCGCGCGGAAACCCCTCACAGCTGACACCCACAACAACAACAATGGCCGATTGTGCTCCAGCTTCCTCTGTACCTCTTCGGAAGACCAGATTCCCAGCAGGTAGCTGGTCTCTTCAGTGGACCACTGCTGCTTGTTAAGTTTCTCCATCGTTGTGTACAAACTGGATAGAACGCCGGCTTTTTGTTGTTGTTCAGGAGTTGATCCCGCCCCGGCCCCCGCCTCGACGTAAGCGTGACGTATGCGGTGCTTTTGCTCTGGCCGGACAATTTTTTGGTGCTTGAAACGAACCGGATTCCGGAGCTGCTCTGCTGCGGTGTGAAGAGGAAAACCCGGTGCTTTTCAAGCTCCAGCTCCGAACCGGCCCTGAAACACCGTTGGTGTGAATGAGGTATTAGACCTCGGGTGTGTCCCAATGTCGAGGACGTTTGCTTGGTAGCACATGTCTTCCGAGTCACTTGCTTCAGAAGCGAGGCAAGAATCCTTCCTAGCCTTGGAAAACGAAGAATTGTGGAACGGGCTAACAGGTGTGCGTCATGTACGAGGCCCCGCCTTAAACGGAGCGCGATTTCTGCCAAAGATTTGGAAATTGGTCCGTGCGCAAAGCATTGTGGGGATTTTAAGACCGCGGAGTCTACACATGTGCAGCCTCAAAATTTCTCGCTAGGAAGTACCCCGGCCTCGGTAGAATTCCAAGTATGCTGGACATTGGAACAGTCCTTCGGCGGCACTCGATGACGTGGTATGCTTGAAATAGTGGCTCTGGAGCATCCTTCCTCGACATTGAGAAACACCCCTCGTCTGCTTCACTTTTGACAATTCAATCTTATCTGTCCCTTGTAAGTTCCTGAATTTGATTGAAATCAAGACTACATTTTTGGAGTTCCCCTTTAAATTCCACTCTTACTCCTCATTGGATCGACTTTCAACATACATTTTCACACAGCATCTCTGGGGCACGTCTATATTCAAGAGAAGCCTGAAGACAGGCCTTTCATTTCATCTGACATTAACGTTTTTACAACCAACATGCAAAGAGAATTTCCCATCAGCCACTGAGCCTCTGTTATTCAGGGCACAGTTGTAGATGAGCATATAAAAAAAGATATATTAATAAAAAACTGCCGCAGCCCCAAACAACGTGGGCTGTGTTGCTGCCGGTTGCGTAACTCCTCAGAACAGTCCTCATTATTTCTCCCGGAGCTCTCAGTGGGTTAATTCCCCTGCGCTTGTCATCTCCTTCATTACGCCGAGCGCTCGAGAGGCAGCAGTCCCCTTCCTCCCCGGGGGGGTGCAGGCATGCGCCCACATCTCTGTGAAACTGAAGCAGGGCCCCCACTTCTCTGTGTCAGATATTTAATACCCTGCAGTTCAACATGGGTGCCAAACGAGTGGTTTATCAATCTCAGCAAATCAAATCAAACTTTATTTATGTACACAAAGGTTACTCAAAGTGCCTCACAAACCATCTCCCCATTCCCAGGTAATAACCAGAGTAACACAGATTAAAAATAACACTTAATACAAACACATTTATAAAATACAATTCAGTTAAGACCAATCTCTTTAAATGTGGCTTTTGAGTTTGCTCTTAACGCTCTCTGCTGTCTTCTGAGTGAATGTCAGTTACATAAACTCATGTGTGATGCATATAAATATAAATATATATATATATATCATCCTGGATAAGTAGGGAAATAAAGCCAGAGGGGCATCGGAGGGTCATCAGCTGGGACCGTGTGTACCTGGCCTCCACAGCCTGTAATGGGCACTCCGGCCTCAGCTGTCTGTGTGGGGGAGTGAGGAGGCTTAATGGGAGTTTATTTTATCATACTGGGCTATTATTGCCTCACATATAAGCCACCGAAGAGCTCGGTACAGTGAACACACACACACACACACACACACACACACACACACACACACACACACACACACACACACACACACACACACACAGAGGCTGAAGTGTCAGCACATCTGATGCTACCTTACTCCACTCAGGTGTGTGTGTGTGTGTGTGTGTGTGTGTGTGTGTGTGTGTGTGTGTGTGTGTGTGTGTGTGTGTGTGTGAGCAGACACATGTCACTGTGTATTGTGAAGCAGCTGCTCTTTGGTGTAAATATTGTTTTGGATGCCAGCCTGTTGTAATTACCATCTCTCTCTCTCTCGGGTGGAAACAATCAATCTGTGTGTTGGGATGGCACTGAAAGGCTGATTTGGCTGCTTTCTCTCAATATTTCTCTTACATACTAATAAACAAATGATTAATTGTAAAACTAGAAGACTAAATAACTCTGTAAGGAGATTCTTGATATGCTAACATGCCTATAATAATAGTACTTACAACGCTTTGTTTACGAGTTAACCATCTTCATTAAACAATCAATCTAGTAGTTGAGATTTTTCACAACCAAAGTGATGGACCACTAGACTGACATTTTCTATATTTAGACTTTAATCCAACAGAACTATCCCTTTGAAGATGACACACATTTTCCTACATGTAAAACAACAAAGAGATAATAAAAAAAAAAATTGTCAAGAGTGAATGCAATTTAGATGCATTCAATTAAGAAGTGTTTTCTATTCTTAGCTTCTTCCCAGTTGGAGGTAATGCTGCAGGGATTCCTATCACAATGTTATTCTGCTGACACAGAGCTCCCCACTGCTTGTTCCTCAGGCTTCAGGCTCATAGTGTAGTACCTGTCGGTGTTTCTGAGTACAATAATGGTGTTTTTTAACGTGGGCTACGGTAAACATGTTATCCCTTCCTCCCAAAGCCAGAGCCATAGACTGCTGCTTCCACTTTTTAATGCGAAACCCCGTGTCAAAATCTCAGTGGTCGGAAAGATTATCTAAGAACCCTGCCCACTGCTTGAGGTGATGACGGGTCATTTGTCACTGCTGGTGTCTTCTTACTATCATCACATGTCAGGAAGCTTGTTTTCCTCCGCTGAAACAGAGATGGAAATCCCTTCGGCTCCCGGCTGTTTTATTTTCGGTGTATGTTAAGTACCCGGCTGTGCCATTTTAAACCAGGCTGTTTTCCATCTGAATTATTTAAGATGCTCCTTCTCATGGACTGTTCTCACATTCACCTTCATGCCCCCCGGGTACTGCACACATTACCTGCTTGGCTGGTCAACCTGCTGGAGTGCAGCCACTACCAATACATTATTATTACGATATTATTGTGCACACAACATAAATTTATTTATGAGTGTCTTTCATGCAAGAATGCAGCCAAAGGTGCCACATAAAATCAGCAGAAACAAATAGACAATTTGTGCAAGTATGAAAATTACAACAATGAAAAAGTGACTATAAACAGGGGTGCACACAACTTTCTCAGTGAGGTACTCAGATGAGTACCTGGAGTCAGTGTTTGGTACTCCAACTTCTGGCTCCCCTCAAAGTCCTCTGTATCGCGAATGTTAGCGGAGGGGAGGAGGGGTGGGGGGGCTGACCACAGAGCGTTTGAACGTTGTGATCAGGGGCCTCATTTTTAAAAAGGGATATACGCTCAAAAAATGGC
>NW_011365063.1:17134-19869 GCF_000735185.1 Notothenia coriiceps
GCAGCCAGAAATGTTCGTCGTGACGCGATTTTGTCGACCCACCTGGAAGAGAAAGAAACGAGTCTCAGCACACAAATGCAGCGTAACTCGAGCTTCCTGTTCCCAACGAATTATTGCACATTCACACATTCTATCATGTGACTTTCCCGCATTATAATGAAAACCCGCCGTGTATGTAAAACGCTAAGAGGTCTATAGAATCTGCCATGCGGCGGCCGTCTCCTTTCTATCGCATGCCGATGAAGGATGCCGGGCGAGACCGCGCAACAGGGTAATATCATCTTTAGGTGGGTCTGTGGCTCTGTAGAGCGCGTTGGCGTTCGCCCAAACGGTCGAAAACCTAAGAGACGCCAACACTAACCAGAATAGATCTTTACCGCCGGCTTTAAGTGTACACACATGCCTATCCACATGGTCATTACATCGAGTTATTATACTTGGTGAGCGCGGGGAAAGTCCAAGTATATGTGCTATGTTATACCAAAGTGAAATTACTGACGTCCACCTTTCTAGTAGTTCACTTTATACTGCTGTCTTTTCGTTTTTGTTTTTTTTAATAATCAATAAAACCCTCTTCCAGCTTGTATTAGTATACAGAACCACCTACGTCAAACTTGTCTATGTCGTCTCGCCTAGCAGTGTTTTTTATATTTTCCGGTTTTTCCAAGTACTAGTTTTTTTTTATGTGTTCGGGGAGGAGTCCGTACACACAAACATGGTCCCTGTCCTCTGGAGGGAAACTACTCTTTAGACATTCTTTACTACCCTTAGGGAGGCCTCACCTCAGTACTGCTGACCTAGACTTAATAACAAAACCATAAACCGCAAACACGGGGTCGACGCTAGTCGACAAGCAGTCGCAGGTGACGTCGGACCGGATAGAGTTGGGGGGGGGGGATGGCGTTTGATATCAGGTGGTCATTTATTCTTTATGTTATTTACATATAATCGCTGTTAAATGGTGTATAACACAGAATCAAAGGTATGGAGGACCACAAATGCTCGCTGAATAGGTTCAGAACCGTTTGCCAGTATTTTGTCCTAATTTGTACATAATTTTGGTATATATCTTTGGTAGAGCATAGATGATTGATATCTTTACGTTTGCCGCAGGCCAAATCTGCATTAAGACAGGAGGATGATAGGCGTAGTAAATGCTCTTTTGTAAAAGTATTGTAATTGGTGTTGGTATAAGCTCCACCAAATATTTATTGTATAGGCATACCCCCTGTCTGTGCACACGGAAACCGACTCTGTCGTCCGGTGATCTAACCGCCTTCTGGAAAAGCTTCACAAGTACGTCGGTACGCAAATGTGCTTTGTGACACAAGAGACGGTACGCAATTCAGATTGTTGCTGCGCATGCGTACCTGCGTACCACTTATGTGCACCCTGACTATAAAAACATAATTGCACGGTTTAAAATGTATCAGGTCTGCTCACTACAGCCAACGAGGAAGAGAGGATGTTACAAAGAATGCCTAAGTTAAAGTCTATTTGGATATAAAGTTATATGATTATTGATTCCCTTTTATTTAGCTGTAAGTAATTATTTTCTCATGACCTTTTAGTAAATGTTACGAGGTCCATTGATGTGCCGGGTGTGTTTCAACCTTTAAATCTGACCATATTTCTGCTCATAATCAAATAAATCATGTTTAAAAGTAGGACAATGAGACCCAAGTTGTAATAAACCTGATGCACGTTTACTTGTTTGCTCTGCTGCCTTACTTCTGGCTGCAGAGGGACAAATGTCCTGATATAAACCTCGGAGCCTTCATCCAGCAGCTCAACCTAAACCTCTGGTCGTATTTTAAAACGTGGCATGTTGACTTTATGTGTTTTTAAAGCTTCAGTAAAGGGAGGCCACCTCCAGAGTCTTGAGCTAAGCCGGGGGATCATATTCCCTCTCGGAGCCTGGCATTAGTCCACGCTGTGGGTCACGGGGTGATAATCTCTTCCTGTCAGGAATGCCGAGAATTTCCTGCGTTTTTCTCCCTCTTCCGGCCGTGTTAGTGGTTGAACATGTGACTCAGAGAGAGAGCCTACTGTATCACTGTTACCTAACGCTCAGCAGGCCATAAAGGGACGTCTTTTTGCAGCTCTCACTTCAAGGGAATATGCTGATCAAATGAAGTGTATTCAGAGGGGAACGGATTCTGCACCTGCTCTGAGGAGGCTGCAGCTCGGCCTCATATCGGAGCTTTTGTTACATAAAACCACTCGCATGCAACCAGGGCTGTGAGGAAAATGTGTTCCGTTAGAATTACAAGTTACCTGTAATCAAATCTGAGTATCAAACCTGCCTTTCATGAAGCATATTCAGGCAGTAACCTAAACACCAACAATGCAATATGTATCCTGATTACGTAATACATGTAACTCCCCAAGCCTGCATGCAACACGCTGCTTTGATATCAGTGTGTTTGATCCCGAATTAAAGCCTCAGTTAATTCCTGGGTGTTTTAGTTATCTGACAGACCGTGCAGCCTCTTGGATTCGGTGCACTCTAACCTTTGGGCCGTTATTCTCAGAGCATTACTATGCAAGGCGAGCCGACTCCATTCACATTCCTGAGCAAGGACGTTGAAGGAAAAAAAAGGTTGTGTGCGTGAAGTATGCAGTTTGTTGATCTGTGTGTGTGTGTGTGTGTGTGTGTGTGTGTGTGTGTGTGTGTGTGTGTGTGTGTGTGTGTGTGTGTGTGGGGCGATGTTGTTTGTGTCGTGGGGAGAAAG
>NW_011365063.1:19923-23223 GCF_000735185.1 Notothenia coriiceps
GTGTGTGTGTGTGTGTGTGTGTGTGTGTGGCGATGTTGTTTGTGTCGTGGGGAGAAAGGAAGGCTCTGTTTGGGTGGTGGTGCAGGAGGGGGTGGAGTAAGAATCAGACCCAAGTATAGGCTGTCTCGGCACACTAACTCTCCCACCCATCGACTCTTTCTCTCCCCCCTCGGTCCCGCTCCAGCTCTCCCACCTGCTTTCATTCGGAGTTAGCGGACCAGGGCGGGAAAATGTAGATGGTCTCAAAATGGAGGAGCAGAGCATGACATCAAAGAGTTTGAGGAAAGTTTAAGGAGAGTGAGCGAGGGTCCCTCCAAAATGGAAATGGTGCAATCACGAAAACCAAATATCTTTGAGTCTCTGACACCTTTGCTGTTACCCAAGATGCAATTAATGCAATCTTTGGTGGACAAAATGTACATTTTTGGTACCACTTTCTAATATACTCCTAATTAATCTATAAACATACGTATGCACTTGTTCCCAACAGTGAGTGCATCGAGTCCACAGAGCAGCACATCTCCTTCAATCCTCTCTCAGACAGGCAGGGTGTTCAGAACCTATAGCAGCGCTTGTTTACCCAAGCTGCTCGGGCTGTGGACTGCAAAGGCCTGAGAGAAGAAAGAAGTCGAACCACCACGGTCTGTCAGATCCAGCCGGAGGCGCCCCGAGGAAAGTTTCAGGATCTGAAGTCTCAGCGTGGCTAACTGTGTCACACGGCTGCATGAACACGTTAACAAGACGCCAGCGAGAGGGACACCAAAACAAATAAGAAGATGATTCTGCAGTCAGCCTGTGGACAGACTTCAAAGTCCTGCACAGATTTGGGATCTCCATGCCGAGAACTCACCTTTCAAGCAATTAAAGCGGCAGGATTCCCACTCCAGGAACACCTCGGGATATGTCTGATTTCAGCCTTTGTGCCCACATTTCTATTTTTATCCAGACGGAACATTTAAATTATAATCCATGATAGAAAAATGTATAACTGCAGACCCTTTGAGCCGGATGGTTTCTGCTCCGCCAGTGTGAAAGTAGGCCACGGGCTTCAGAGACAGTGAAGGAGGCATGATGTAACCAGGGACCTATACTGTGTGTGTGTGTGTGTGTGTGTGTGTGTGTGTGTGTGTGTGTGTGTGTGTGTGTGTGTGTGTGTGTGTGTGTGTGTGTGTGTGTGTGTGTGTGTGTGTGTGTGTGTGTGTGTGTGTGTGTGTGTGTGTGTGTGTGTGTGTTTTCTCCTCAGTGAAAAGAACTGGGTTTGTTTCCAAAACATAGATTCTAATTTGCATTTCATTTGAAATCATATTTCTCTTTAATTGTCATATTTTCTGCCGCTTTCTCTCCCGTATCTGATATTACTCTTGCTCTTGACGTTAATTAAGCGGCCTGGCTTCCCACAGGCCCTCTGGTGAAGGCTATTTTTGTCCCTGCGCTCCCTCGCTGTGTTGCAGCACAAACTGTACGTCTCAGCCGCTTTCTGTCACCGTGATGCGACGATGCGTGTGAAACACAGTCTGTCTGACGACGAGCCGTCACACGGAGCATCGGACATTACACAGACTTTGAAATAGGCAGGGTAAAGTTTATTTTATTGCCCTTTTGCATAATTATTCTCGTTCTGTCACGCATCTCCTCGAGGGAAAGTCTAGACGATTTCAAGGTGGAAGTGCATGTGGATCAGAGAGCGTCTTAATGAATGTAAAAGCTTCAAGTCAAGACATCGTGTTATTACGGCATTTAACACTTTAACAAGTCAAACCATTTTGATAATTGGGAGACATTTTAGCCTTGGCTGAACATGTACGTGCACAGGAACCTATACAACACTACAGGAGAGGGAACACCCCAAAAAGCGTAACAAGGCTCTTTAAAATAAGTGTTTCTGGTATTGCTGAAACTTCGTCTAAATGCAGATAACCTCACTCTCTCTTCTCCTTGTCTCTTCCAGTCTCCCAGTCCAACAGCAGCTTAAAGAAGCATCGCAGCCGGAGCATCTTCAGCCCCTTCTTCTGCTGCTTCCGAAACTACAATGACTACCACGCGGACCCCCCACCCTCCAACAACAAGACCCTGGCCCTGCCCCCGCCGCCCGAGGAGAACGGCAGTCCTCCCAAGGTGAAGCTCCGTGTATTACTTGATGTTTTATGACAGCAGAGATCCAGTGATTTGTTTGAGAGCTTGTTAGGAGTTTGCTTTCTCCTCCAGAGAGCTGAGGCTGAGCTCCCTCCACAACATTTTTTCCAGCTGCTTCAAACCCGTTGAACCGAGAGCTTGTTTACCATCGGCTGCTTGAAAAATACGGGCTGGCTTCCCATCTCGCATTCTTCGATATCTGCCCACGCACACACACTGTAGACACACTCGCTCTTACCATGACAACACTTGGACTGCTTTTAATCCCCCATAAAGTGGGCCCTGTGTGTGTGTGTGTGTGTGTGTGTGTGTGTGTGTGTGTGTGTGTGTGTGTGTGTGTGTGTGTGTGTGTGTGTGTGTGTGTTTGATGGATTGCTGGGCACCTACGCCTCCCCCTCTCCTCACACACACTCTGACCAGTGTAGTGAGGATGTGTGAAGCGGGAAAAGGCGCCAAAAGTCTCCGCAAACACATCGCTCTGAAGGTACAGAGGGCTATAAATGGAGCACATTTCCACTACCTGTAAACACTGGGGTGAAGTAACCAAGTAGATTTACTCAAGTACTGCACTAAAGTACAATTCAGAGGTACATGGTGTACTTCTACTCCCCTCCATGTATTTAATACCTTTAGTTACTTCACAGATGTTGATGAATGATGTGAAATCTAATCAAGTGTTAAATCAGACTTTAGTTCCACCTGGAGTAAATCCACCAGCTACCCTGCAGTATACAAAGTCATTCAAACTAGCTGCACCTTTACCAGCTTTGAGAACACTTTCATGATCAATCATTATAAAACATATCATATATATTATTCTGAAATGGACCAATCTGCACAATGACTACTTTTACTGTCGCTACTTTATATTTTGATGAGAATACTTTTCTACTTTTACTTGAGTAACATTTTGAATGCAGGACTTTTACTGTAACAGAGTATTCCTACACTCTGGTACTTCTACTTTTACTCAAGTACAAGATCTGAGTACTTCTACTTTTACACAAGATCTGAGTACTTCTACTTTTACTCAAGTACAAGATCTGAGTACTTCTACTTTTACTCAAGTACAAGATCTGAGTACTTCTACTTTTACTCAAGTACAAGATCTGAGTACTTCTACTTTTACTCAAGTACAAGATCTGGGTACTTCTACTTTTACTCAAG
>NW_011365064.1:0-7761 GCF_000735185.1 Notothenia coriiceps
CAGCATATATCAGGAAATGGTACAGTAGTGTTAGAAAATGCTTTTAGAAGCATTTGGTTTTAACATATAAGGTAAAATAAGAAATTGCCACTACACTAATCAGTAGATTCAGACCTTTTTTAGTTTTTGCAGTATCTTATATTTATATATAATATATGTTTTGCCTTGAAGGAATAAAAGCAAGCTATGTCCAATGACATAGCACAAATAATGTGTAAGAAATGTACATGCCAGTTTCCCAATACAATTTAAAGGTCTTTATGCATTGTAACTGCACACATATTTAACAAAATGTTTATTTCATATATATTCAATGTAAATATTGCTATATTTTAATAATTATGGTTTTCTTTAAATTGTTTTTTTTATCACCGTTTTATTTTTATGTATGTCTGCACCAAAAACACCAAGACAAATTCCTAGTTTGTGTTAACCTACTTGGCATTTTTTCAGCTGACCTATGCAAGTACTTAGTGTTTAATATCTATAATGAATGAAGCTTTAGTTGTTAAAAAAAATGTGCAACCTACTGGATAATGGAAAAAAAGTTCCCTTTGCTTGTTACATTTAGATTGTCTAGGCTTGTCTTACAATCAAACTCTCATGCAGATTACAAAACGGGACGAGTGGGTTCATGTCACTGTACATCCTGGAAGTCAAGTTTTAAGTAGTCATGGTAACACAATTGATAATTTAATATTGATTTAACATTTATTGAACAACAACTGGTTTTGTTTGGGAGTTGAGCTCTACAACCAAGGTCCGCTACTTACGCTGGAGAAGTTGGCATTGAGATGTTGCAGATCCTGAAGGGTTGCAAAACCAGAGAAGTTGCCAAAGTTGCCCTGAAGCCACTCTTTACTGCCTCTGTTGAAGGAGACACAGCCAGGATCTGCGAAGAAGACAGAAACAATGACATTGGCAGGGTATACCAACCACATGCCAACACAACTTGACCTAATTGAGCCTGAGTGCCTGCGTTTACCTGATGAGTCATTTCTTGAAAGGAATGGCCGGATGAAATGAGTGTAGACAGCTTGCTGTTGTTCTCTGTCCATGGATGCCATTTGACTGCTGAATGCCTTGATGCTAAATATTGAGAGAAGGCTGTAAACATCTAACCAACTAGAAATAGGCAGGTTCATCTGCCATCAATGTTTACAGTAGAGCAATTTATCACATGTTTGCTTACACAGTCTGGTAGGTCTCGCAGCTGAAGTTCTTGGAGCTGAGGCAGAATAGGAAGTTGGGGGTTGTGGAGGCCAAAAACGGACGAATATTTGTCTGGAACCAGCTGCTGACAAAGTCATCACTCTGCAGTTGTGTCTGGCTGAAGTTGGCAATTCTCACCACTCCGAGAGCCTCAAGTGCATGTGACAAGGATGGGTTGCTCTTGCCTGGTGCCTGGAATTTGGAAAATAATTTTGGTTTGACAGAATTGGCACGGGAAAACACCAATTTTGTGATAATGTGGCATTTACCATGGTTGCGAATGTCTCAAGAGCCTTGTCTAGTTCAGGAGAAGCTTTTTGGAATAAAAGCTTCCAGACCTCTGTCGGGTATGTCCTGTTGCTTTCCAGTGTGCAGTTCATCAATGTGACCAAGTTGCTGGCTGTTAGATGTGTAGCCTTGGAAAGAAATAGACAAGAAATAAAGCAAAGTGTCTCAGATCCTATGGCTATTAGTTTCAGGAGGCTCGTGTAGCAAAAGCCAAATCTTGTTCTGGGATTGATAGCTTACATAAAACAAACTTACCGAGGAACAAGCATGCTCAGTGAGGGTAAAACGGCACAGCGCTTCAGAGGAATTGTAAACAGATAGTGTTTCTTGGACGTGTGATCTGAGGGGAAAAACAACCATTTAACCTTAGTTAGATTGTGTAAAAGAACTCCGCAAACCTAGCACCGGACACATCTGCTATACACTTACCTATTGACTGCAGCACAGATGAGGTTCTCTGTGAGAAGACAAAAATGCGTATCAGATATTGTACCTTTGCAATGCAATCTTTTCATCAACGCTTTAATGTCTGGTAATTGACAGACTTACCATTGACCGGGGTCTTCTTGCACTGGAGAAAAGCAAATCATAATTGTTAGTTTAGTGGCAAAAGTTTGTTTAAGTTCAAAATACCTCAATGAAGCTCCTTAATATAAATCATGTTTGTATGCCAAACGTGTGTCCTGTACATTTGTTATCAACTATTGCAAAGCCTTTTCCATGTTATATCCCCATGTTAATGAACTCACCATGAAGGAGTCTGGAAGTGAGCAACCTGTTTGGAAGAAAATGTAAATGAAGTTATGTCATCAATACAGCTATCGTTACAAGTAATGGTAATTGGGTTTTCTAAAAAAAAAGTTTGTTAGCAGAGTGTTTTGAAACGTACGTGTGAATCTTTCCTTCAGTGACTTTATGCTTGATCTCAGGCTGTCCGAAAGGTGCAATGGCAGGGATTCCAAACTTTGCCCAAAACCAGCGAGTCTGAAGAAAGAGCACATCAATCTTTGTCACTTGTGTGGTGCCAACGTTTGAAATCATCATTATGCAAACCTATAATGTCTAACTGTGGACTTTAGGAACATCATCTCTTACATAGCTCTGTAGGAGTGACAGCTGATGTTATTGGGGATAACCGCCAAGCTGCCAGGGTGGAGGCTCGCCAAGACAGGAGCCAACTGGTCCTGGAACAACATCTTAAAGTCTTCAGGCTCAAATCCTTCAAATTCAGGCGCAAGGGCCGTCAAAGTCAGGTTCAAGATTGTGTCTCGTACACCTGGATTTTTGATTAGGGTGATGTTTTTCTGGAAATAAAAGTATACATGTTTCAGCACAGGAGAACATTTAGATTCCTGAAATGATTTTAGTCAATTCAACAAAATTCCTGGCCTTTTTTTAAGTTCTGCAAAAAGTTCCCAGCCCAGGTCAACTATAACATGGCTGGTTTGAAGGCATGTTTTTGATTTAAAAAAAGTTCAATTTCTAAGTAACGCATTCACCTGCTTGTTGTTCTTTGCAAATGCTTTGAAGAAATCCTTAAACTCCTCATTGTCTGATGACCCTTTGAAGCTTGTCAATACTTTCTTTACCAGGGCCTCATCCTCCAAAACTCCACTGTCTGGATCCAAGATCAGCTCCGCCTTCTGCTCTGGTGAGAGTTGTTCCAAACTCTTTTTCTGTCAACAAATTGATTTTTTATTGTGTTGCTTGTACATCATTATTTCCAAGAACAGAAATACAAACATTATTATACAAAATTACACATATGCATATGTGTGATTTATAGAATAAAATACTACTCACTGCAGAGAAGTTTTTGTTGATTTCTTTAAGCTCCTTCAGACTTGATAAGTTTGAAAAAATTCCAAGATTTTTCTCCAGCCATTCTGCACTGCCATTCACACTTTTTGTGCAGTCAGGCTCTTTTGAATAATAAGTAGGATAAAGAGATATCATGTCATAATATATAGAGTCCAAACATTTTATTTTGTATGTTTTAATATCAACAAGGTAGTTTGTGAGTGGTTTATTGTTATGCCCTTGTAAATAGTCTAATGAAAAGTTTTTTAATGTGTATGCAATTCTAAATAGTTGTTATTAACCCAGTTTTTAGAGTGTTAATGATCTTCTGAGTTCATCATTTGTATTTATTAAGCCTACCATTTGTTATATGTTTACCTGGTAAATCCTTTCTTGATAGGTAGGCATGAATGAAGTGTTGGTAGATTAGTTTTGTCTTCTCTTTTTGAGAGTCCTCCAGCTCATCGCTCATAGCGTCAATCCTTGAAAATACATATTAATTATTGTTCTTCTTATAACAACAAAAATGAAGATCATAAGTTACTTTTGTTGTTCGATTTTGTGATAAAACGTGCACTGTTAGCTGCGAAAGTGAACACGTTTTTGACTTTATTTCCATGCGCTACAGAACTCCATCCAGCCCACTGACATTCATCAACCTTCATTAAAAGAAATCCTACAACTGAATCTCCTTATTTTACTGGTCTCATAAGTCTCAATATATTGTGTTATTTTGTAGCAGCTTTTACAAATAAACATGGTATACAGTTAGATTTCATCATGCAACAGTAAAAGGGAATTTACGAAACTTACAATTCTTGGTAAGAACTGCAGCTGAAGTTCTGTCTGCTCAGTTGGGTTAGGAAGTGTTTGTTGACATTGGACAAAAGAGGAGCCATCTTTATTTTGAACCACCGTCTGATGAATCTTGGGTCACAGTGATGACCAAGACTCAGACTTTCCAGAACACCAAATATATCCAGAACATTAAATCCAGACTCTTTGGTGACCTGTTATAAGAAAAAGTTGACATAAACCATTGAATAATGAAGCTGCATTTGTCAGATTGTTAGCTTTTTGGTGTTACTCAGTTCTATGGGAAACAAATGTTAGTGAATAACTTAACAATGTATTAAGTGTTACAAATTGGTTTAGCCCCACCACCAACCAATAAAGCATCAAAGTTGAATTATTCCAACAGTGATTGATATTTAGTGTGTCTTAACACTATATCCAACAAGAGCTTATGCTTACAGATAATTATTATTTATTTCAAAAAGTTCAAGACAAAACCTATATTTTCAATAACTTATACATAATGCATATATTTCCATCTAAACGTATTTTCTTATGTATGAAAATAAGTATATCCTGAATGAATGTGTTGTTGTCTTTGTACCTTAACATCTTTGTACCTTAACAAGTGGAATTTGATGCCATGACAACTAAGTAATAGTCCATTCCAGTTCATTAGATAATGGCACATGCTTTCAGAAAACATTTAATATTTCTAAAGATCTGAAACTTAATTTTTCTAGCTTTCATTCATCCGTGTAGGGTAGTTATTGACTAATATTTCATTTGTGGTATTTCCTCCTAAATGAATGAGGGCAAAGAGAGATTCTCTGTGACTATAACAAAAATAAAAATGTTTGTGTTTTTTACCAGTTGAGAGAAGACTTTCAAAGTTGACTCCACGAGCTCCCTGAGGTCTTCTACCAACTCCTCCTCCTCCTCCTCCTCCTCCTCCTCCTCCTCGTATTCTGGTAAGCTTGCATTTTTACCCCTTTTACAGGATAGCTCCTTTACCAGTGTGTCCACTGCATGAGATATCTATAGGGAAAAAGTATTGAATAATTTGTATTACACTGCAACATAGGAAGGTGGCAGCCTGGCTTAATAATGGCAAGTGAACACAAGGGGGTGTCATTTATCACCAATGCTCTGTGGTGACTTTCTAAACATCATTGGGTTTGTTTGGCACTTTGAATGTACTTCTTGGGTGAATTCTGCAACACTTACTGCTTGACTGGCATTTTGTAGATTTTCTGCTTTACAAGATTCTTGAGAACCATTGCCTGGATTGATAGCATTGCTATTAGAACAAAATAAACAAATAAACAAAAACAAATATGAATGTAAAAATTCCGTTTTGTTGTCTATTGGTGTGTTAATGTGTTAAGTCAAATAACAGTTTCAATATTGTTTTGACATACTGACCAGTTTTCAGATATCCCTCGACCTGTGCCTACAAATATCAAAACATAAATGATTATCTAAATATCTCTATAACCAAAAACGTTTTCTGAAAACACCTAATAAACAGTGAGATTACACTTAATTTCACAATTTAACATGAATTACATTGAGTTAAGATAGCTTTCTTCTTACCTGATGTTTTGTTTGACTGAAACCAAAATGAAAGTACATTTATTGAGTATTTAACAGAAGACACACATAAAACTAGTTTTATATTTACTGCTGAATAAAAAAATTGACTTACATCTGCAGAGACCAGTGCTGATATGCATACTGAGGAAATTAAGGGAAGAAAGCACTTTTGTCATTTCAATATTTTTCCCATGTGTATTACTGTAGTAAGTGAACGATCCTCGTTTAGATATTATTAACGAAAAATAAGGCGGGCACGTACCGACACCGACTGCTGAGAGTAGTAGAACTTGCCCTAAAGTTCTGGGGCCACCCATCGTGAAAACGCTTTTAAATCACCTTTTCATGTGTGAACCTGAAGTGATCTGAATTTATGAAACTGTAATTTTAGAAGAAGAAGACAGGGAAAAAGGAAAACATTTGTCAGAAGCATGTGACAATTGGCATCCATTGCCGGTTGTGAAATAAATAAATGCAGTCCAATAAATCTAGTTTGATTTTCAATACGAACAAAACTAAGAAACATTTCCAAAGCACAATTGAGCTCACAAATTATTAAATTGACTAATCTGGCTAAATCTATATTTTTGTATTTTTTACCCTTACGATGCTGACACTGCCACTCATATCTTGTTGAGTCAAGCAAACAATGTGTAATTTTTACTTTTTACAATTTACATTGGACAACTCACATTTGATTGATTGAATTACAAAATCTACACAGTTTCAACTATCATTTATTACATTTCCCCTATTATAAACAGCTTTTCCCATGCTTACAAAAAAAAGAAGTAAGATAAGCTATAGAAAGATGTGCGACAGATTGAGCTCACCTCTGTATCTCCTCCGCTCCGCAAAACAAAGTGAGTATTCCAATTAGAGGTGAAGCACTCCTAACATTTGGGTGGAGCTCAAATTCAGATATGAATACCTGCTCAGAATGTTTTGTTAGCGGGTAGAACATTCCATTTTGACATAACCAATCAGGGTTAAAGCTGGTCACTCAGTTTTAAAAAAATACAAACAAATACACCCTTTAACAACACAAGACAAATTACTGGCTGTCTTTTGTTTTGTTTTGGAAATAACAATGCTTTGAATATACTTTTTATTAACAGATTGCAAATTGGGGTATGTCTACACAGACATACATGCACCTTAAAACTCTACCTTTAGTTCAAATACACAAGATAAAAAAACAATCAATAAGTATAAAAGGGGCCAAAAGAAAGATACATTTCCAATCATTTTATATTAATATATCTAATTAAAAAATAAATTCCCATTCTCGCTCTGTTGTTCTTCCTTTCTTCGGGCTCGGGTCCTTTTAAGGGTTACGGCCCTTGGTGCCCAAATCTCGAAGTTGGGAGTGTTGATGACATCCCTTACCGTAGCATCTTTGTTGTACCTCATCAATCCCTAGTTGTGAATCTGTTTGCAACTGCGGATATTGGAACACTGAGCTAGAATTTGTAAACAAATTGGTCTAGATGTTAAGTTTCTATGTATCCATTGGTGCTACATCCTCCCCATGTAACTCCTCAGGGACAGACTGCTGCACCCCCGGTGCCTCACGGAGAGAGGTCCTTCTTTCCTGCAGCGGTCAGACTGTACAACCACCACGGCCCCTGGTAGACCCCCCCCCTCACAAAATACAGACTGTTGAGATCTTGTGCAATAAAATGGCAATGTGCAATATAGACACTTTTCTTGAAATAATGTGCAATAAACATCATTATCATCATCAATCATATTTTGTATAATGTCCCTTGAAGTTCTTGAGGTTGCTGCTCATCATTTTTAGCCATGGATGTATACTTTCCTACTTATTTGTCTTCATTTTTATTCTAGTATAACTAATGTGTGCTTTTCTTCTATATATGCATATGTTAGCTTATTCTGTATTTTTGCATGCCTTTTTTGAACGTGCTATGGCACTTTTGCGTCTACTTTTGCTGTAACAATGTACATGTCCCCGCTGTGGGACTAATACAAGATTTCTGATTCTGATAGGCATCTCATGGTATACTAGCTAAAGCCCATTTAGTCCCACTGTAATTCAAACTCAGC
>NW_011365065.1:0-14134 GCF_000735185.1 Notothenia coriiceps
CGTGGATCTCGGTTTGTGTGTGGAGTAGGGCCTTCTCTACAACAGAGACTCTGTGAGGAGAGGATCCTCACGCTGGGCCAGGTGGTGGAGGTGTGTGGCATACTTCTGGACAACGCTGCAGGCCTGGCCTCACGTCTGAGCCTCAAGTCAGTCCGGGTGGTCAGCCTCCTGCTGCAGAGCTGGAAACAGCAGCTCAGCCAATCAGAGCTGGCGCTGATCGCTGCTCACTGTAACGGACTGAAGTCTCCAAATGACAATAACTCTTTTCCAGAGATGCAATGTTTTCCTGATCTCAGTTGTGAGGGTTTTTTGTTAAAGTTGGACAATGTTACTGATTTTAAGTTTAGCACCATGTCCAACAAAACATTTTATTATTTGGTGACAAAGGTGCTGAATCAGAGCAGACTCCAGGAGCGAGTGGACACCCGGTGGAGAGCCCATCTGGGCCTGACGGAGGCTCAGAGGCCTGAGTGGAGAGCGCTCTACAAGCCTCCGCTGACTAAGAGGGGTGGGGAACTCCAGTGGAGGATTCTCCACGCTGCGGTAGCTGTAAATGCGTTTGTTTCAGTTATCAACCCTACAGTGTCTGACGCCTGTCCTTTCTGTGTACAGAGGGAAACCATTTTTCATTGTTTTACGGAATGTGGTCGACTCTTTTGTCTTTTTCAGTTACTCACTCAGATGTTGATTTTGTTTAATGTGTTTTTTTCTAAGACAATGTTCATTTTGGGTTGTAGGTACAGCCAGAAGCAAAAGTCAGCTTTTGAATTTGTTGTTGGGGCAGGCTAAAATGGCCATTTACCTCAGCAGGAGGAATAAAGTTGTGGAATCATTGGATACAGGAAGGGGAAAAACCCAACAAGCAGAATTGGGCCCCTTTAAGGCGTGCTTCTGCAGACTGGAGATCTAACGTTTTTTAAATCCTGTTAACAGGAGCAATGCCACCTTTATTAACTGTTTGAACAGTACAATCAGAGTTGTTTGTGTTGAACTCACAGTGAGAGGCTGATGGCACCAAAAGTCCAGCAGAGACTGAAGAGACTGGAACAAACTGTGAACCTGCAGCTGGAAGTCTGCATAGTCACTGTCAAACTGACACACACACACACACACACACACACACACACACACACACACACACACACACACACACACACACACACACACACACACACACACACACACACACACACACACACACACACACACACACACACACACACACACACACACACACACAAATGTTGAATGTTGCTCAACTCTGGCTGCAACACAACATCACTTGTGCGGGAAAATATTTGAATCGTTCAATATTTTTCGGACTTAAGGAAATGGGTAGTTAATCCCTTCTATGTCTTGCAAAAAAAAAAAATATTTAATGGATTTAATTTGTATAATAATTGAATTGTACCTCTAACTTGCGGTGGTCCAGCACGTCGTAGGTCTTGGACGTTGTGGTGGAGACGATGCTCTGGTAGCGAACGTAAATCTTCTCAATGCCCTCCACCTGTAACATAATGTCCATATTGTCTTTTATATCTGCGTCAACAAACTGTCAGGTTACATCAAATCAAATAAATATTTCCTTATCCGAGCAAAAATAGATTAGTTAGCTGCTAAACTTTGAAGCTAAAACGAAATGTGTTTACCTTTTAAAATATTTATGTTGAAAAAAAAGCCACAATATTTCAAAGTTTGAAAAAGAAACACCACTTTGTGGCACGTAAAGCACAAAAGCTTTAACAGATGTTCTTTATATTTTGTGTTGATCGACTAATTTGTAGTGCTGATGTACATATTTATTTTTATGAATTTATTTTTACTTTTGTGCAATGGCTGTTAACCTGCTGCTGATGTAACAGGAATTTCCCAATTTGCCATCAATGAAGTCCATCTATCTCTCAATTTAACAAAAGACTGGGCCACCTTCATGTGTTGCAGAGCAGCCAGGCTCTCCAGTGAAGACGCCATGTCAGCGATCTTCTCCAGACGCCTGCAGAAAGCATCAAACTTCCCGAAGATGTAGTTCTCACTGAAGAGAAGAGGAATACACTGAAGGTCAAATATACTGTTTGTGTTTTAGGGTGAGAGCGTGTGCTTCTGCATGGTGATCACCTGAAGTCAAACTGTCTGCTTTCAGGGTTTTCTCTCAACTTGTCTCTGACCGTCTGGAAGCTTCTCTGGTACTCAGCATTCAGCTTACAGCAGTCTGAGATACGCTGCAGCAGCACTGGCCTGACACACAGAACACACACACAGACACACAGACACAACACACACACAGACACACAGACAAACAATATCATTTATTGATGCAATTTTGAGTCTCTTTTGTAGTCATTTTGTATCTCTTTGTAGTTTTACTTTGTCTCTGTAATGATATTTAGTCTTTTTTTTATTTTCCTGGTCATTATGAGTGTCTTTGTAGTTGTTTTGTGTCTCTGTAGCTCTTTGTAGACAAGAAATGGAAAGTAAAAAATGGGGCAGCTCTTGGTTATCAGTGAGAGATATAACGTGAGACAGGATTCTGATGAGACATGATAACCTGTAGGCTGCAGCAATATGCCTATGAAAATAAGGTAGAAATTGTAGGCTAAAGCTTACGTTAGAAGTTAAAGCCAGTTAGCTAGCTAAAAGTTCGATTAAATAATATGTAAAAAAAGTATCTTTCACACATCTACTGCCGGTCCATTTCATCAGACCTACTTACCTAGAGTAACCTCTACCGCTCCAAGAGTGAGCTGCTCTAAATATCTGAATGGAACATTCCAACATAACCCGAGTTCACTGGTTCACATGACATAGAAGCCATTGAACAAAATCCAGACTATTGAATTAAAATATTGCTATTCTAATAAAAGAGAAAAAGCACCAAATCATTTAAAAATAGGTGTGTCCTAGTCATCCAGTGTAGTAATACAATGCTGATTTGTGACAGAGTGCACTCCGGTGCTCATAGCTAATATTTACAAACACACCTGCAATTATTCAGTTTCCCTTTTTGTAGTAATGTTGTGTACATTTTTTGTTGTAATGCCTCTTTATCATTTTATTCATTTGTTGATGAAGGCCGAGGGTATCCTGTCTGACATTGGTGTAGTCCTCTGTACCTGCTGAGGTCCCAGATGCGGGCCACGCCCTGCGACAGGAAGCTCCTGCAGGTGGTGATCATCTGGTTAGTGACCTTGAGCAGCAGTGAGGTCATCCTCTCTGAAGTGTTGTAGTACTGGGAGATAGTGTGGATCATCCTGATGCTGCTCATCAGACGGGGGATGTGCTCCAGCAACCGGGTCTGTCAGAGCCACAGAGAGAGAGAAGGAAGGTGAAGAGATCAACATTCAATACCAGCTGTTTGCCTGAAGCAACACCATTTTTTTTACACGGCTTTTTCTTGTACAAAACTGACATAAAATGTGGAAGAAAATAAAGAAAGCCATTTAAATGCAATTTATTTTGGTTAAGTACTCTTCGGTTTGAATGAATAGTTCTGCAGGAATTCCATGTTTTGTAAGTACTTACAAAACATGGAGTGTGTGTGTGTGTGTGTGTGTGTGCGCGTGCATGCGTGTGTGTGTGCGTGCGTGCGTGCGTGTGACAAAAGCAAATGGGATGTTTGCATTGTTTTTTTTGCAGAAATAGGCCCCTTGAAGGATATTTACAGGTTTTATTTAGTAGGATATTCTTCAAATAAGGAAACCAGTTTTATAATTTTTGAAGTAAAACGTCAGACAGTATAATGATTAAGAAAATATAAATATGTTCATACACATAAATACATATTCTCACATATAAATTGTTTTGTATTCCACACATTATGGCGGGTAATGTAAACATGGCGCTTACATTAACCAAAATGCAACTATTCTTCTGAGAGTCGTTTGCGAGATTAGATAGCATTTTATTTATTTTGTATGTTCTTGTGTCAGCAACATTTTTGTCTTTAATTTTTTTTTTCTTATGAATAAAGAATTTCCTCAGTATGTACAATGTGTTATTTAATATTCTTTGTTTCCTATGTTCTTGAAAGCTGAATGTAACATTTGTGAAAAGAGATTATCATTATCAACGGGTCACAAAGCAGTGGACATAAAAAGTGTTTTACCGGAGTGCATTTCCCCAGCGGCCCGAAGAACTTGTCCAGCGTGTAGAGGAACTTCACGTTGTCTTTAGCCTCGTTAGCCACAACGGTGATGTCCCCATCCTGACACAAGCAATAAGTCATCATATTAGCAACATCAAGCTAACTGCTGTGACAAAACATTTTCATTTGATTATTTTCAGAAGCTAACCAGCTCTCTCCAGGTGCGTAGAGTTCGGGACTTGGTGACCTGCAAAACCCCCAGAGTCCTTTTCACCTCAGGACGCTTCACCTCCTCCATCAGACTGACACACACACACAGAAACACACACATATTGTAACCACACAACACTTCAAGTGTTAACGAAAACAGGATACTTCATGAGTGAAATTATATTTACCTAAATGATAGACTATTTTTAATAATGTTACAATGGATTAGTTTATATATTGACATTTTAATTTAACTCAGTGAAATTAGATTATTTAAAAAAAATTTGTTTTAAATCAGATAGTGAACTACATTTGCAAGGCTTCTTGGAAATAACAGGACACTTAGAGTAAGATAAATAAATAACATTGCTTTTAGGCAGCCATTTTTTGTTAACTGAAAATTGTGTGGTTCTATACATTTTACAAGATGCAATTATCATGAAGATCCCTATTCAAAGATAAATCTATACAATTGTAAAGTACATTTTCATTTTTATTTTTGTAATAATTGTATTTCAGTCAGCGAGGCAGAGGCAGAGGTAGAGGTAGAGGCAGGCAGTCAGCGAGGCAGAGGTAGAGGTAGAGGTAGAGGCAGGCAGTCAGCGAGGCAGAGGCAGGCAGACCTGGCAGCTTAAATAGAGCGGCATGTTTAGGAGAATGCGTTGGTTGGTTGTAAGAGGGACGAGGTGCGTCACGTGTCAATGTCTCATTGGCTGCTCGAGTTGACTGCCTGAACTAGCTCGCAGGCTTCGCCCCACTCTACTAAAATATATACTTTGGTTTGAAATTACTTTTCTTTCTTCAAAAGGATAATTTATTTATGTTTTAAAACTAATTATATATAGTATTTATTTATTTTATTTGAAATTAGTTAGTTGTGTGTCTAAGTTAAGGGAGATCATCAATAATCCTCTTCGGCTTTTGGCCTCCCTTTGCATATTTCTTTTTCATTCATAACATCTTTTGTGAATGTCTTTTCCTGAGCTAATATTAATCAATCAAACAGCACAGATAAATAAATCATTAGCAGAGTGCTCCTACCTGTTGAAGGTGACCATGCGTCTCTTCCAGTGCTCCAGCTCAGCTGACGGTCCCACGTCGTCCGCCTCCTTCCTGATCTGCTTGCTCTCCGTCAGCACCTGCTTGATCTGATTGGTCCACATGGAGACCACGCCCTCCAGGTGCTCCACCAGCTCGCTGTTATTGGCTGAGGGCAGAGGCACAAGGAGAGGAAGATTTTGGTGCAAGATCATAATGAATCATTCCTCAAATACAAACCAGACATCTGCATTTTAAAATTCCCCTTGATGGCATTTGCGCAGGACATTTGCGCAGGACATGTTGCAAATGTATTATCTTTTCAATTTACACACGGCATCTATTGCACGTCTGTCCGTCCTGGGAGAGGGATCCCTCCTCTGTTGCTCTCCCTGAGGTTTCTCCCATTTTTCCCTTTAAACTGTGGGTTTTCTCTGGAAGTTTTTCCTTGTACGATGTGAGGGTCTAAGGACAGAGGGTGTCGTATTGTCATACTGATATTCTGTACAAACTGTGAAGTCCACTGAGACAAATGTAACATTTGTGATATTGGGCTATATAAATAAACATTGATTGAAACATTGATTGATTGACATTTGCTGTAAAGTATATAGTAGCAACGTTAATAAGCTCTCCGGTCAGTCTCTGCCAGTGTTTAAAAAATGTTTCTGGGTCTCATGTTATTTTGTCCCTAATTATTAAGTTCCATATTCTGATTGTTTTACTGTAACAAGGTTAGTTTTATTTGAAATTATTTTATTTGTGTATCTTTATCTAAAATGGGGAAGAACCTTGATTAGAAATCAGAATATGTATTCCCACCGCTGACCCCCTACCTGCGGCTGTGTAGTCTGCGGGGCAGCTCAGCTGGTGGATGGCCTCAGGAAGGTCCACCTGCTGCAGCTGGAACTGTCTCTCTATGTTGACTCTGGCCGAGCTCAGATTACAGATGAACTGATCCACTGAGGACAGGAAGGACTGGACGTCTGGACAGGAAGTGCCGTCCTGCACCGAGCCCCACGTCTGCACACAGAATGAAGAGCCAGCCGGGAAAATACATGGGGAGGAAAGGTCCAAACGTCAGAGGAAGAGAAGGAGCTAAATCCCCAGTAATGCTATTTCAATTTGTTGTTTAAGGTGCAGTATAGAAATGTGAGTGGCAAACATGAAAACAACCAAATGAAACGCACAATAAATCAATAGAACCACATTCAGATACAAAGAAGTGCAACAGAAGTAGAGGAAAGAAAGTAGGGGGAAACAGTAGAGCTCTGATATGCTCGGATTAGGAAGAAGGATTCAATTGAAGACAAATTAAAGTACCTGTAGTAAATGTACTTAGTTACTTTCAACCTAGCTGGTGTTTACCTGCTGTGAGCGCAGGGCCGGCAGCATGATGTAAGTCAGCAGAGTCTCCACACTGCTCAGGAGGCTGCTGTCTCCGCAGGCCAACATCCCAAAGTTCACCTCCTGAAAACACATCAGGTGCAACATTACACTTGATTATAGCTCTCACGGTAATATAAAACATGTACAAAAAGCTACAGACCTGTTGCACGTTAGCCGTTGTTATGGCCTTGTCGGTGGTTCTCAGGAAGAACAGACACTTCCCCAGTAAACGCTGAAAATAAAAAGCGAGGGACACTGTTTTGAGTTTCATAAAAGATGTCCTTTTATGTTTTGGGTTTTTTCCTTTCATGTAGTGTGTTGTATAGGTCAAATCCACACATTGTACGTGATAGGCTAAGGGGCAGGACATCTCTAAGCGGTTGACCAATCCCAACAGAGCCAGCCAGCTAACCAATCAGAGCAGACAGGGCCCTGGTTTCAGACAGAGGGTGAAAAGAGGTGCTGCAGCACAGGCAGTATGAGAACAATAAAGAGCTTTTTGAACATTGAAGCATGGAGACATGTCACAGGAGAGGCATATGAACGTGAAAATGAGCAAGAGGGTGCCAGAGGTGGGAAGTAGTGAATAAAGTAGCTTTATGTTCAGACATCTGTTTTTCTCCTTGCACACTGTTACTGTTTGGCTGCCAACAAAAGATAGCGGATATTTTTGGGTAAATGTTCAATGTAATTGGATTATTACTCTAATATCATTGACTAGCTGGAACCAAATGGTTAGGCTTGATTAGGATTATGTCAAAATGATGTCTTTTATTAAAACAAACATTAAAACAGTAGTAAAAATTATCACTACATGTGGTTCAGAAACTGTTAAACATGTCATATTTTTGTTCTGGGAATTTGCTCTAATTGAGGATATCTCATCAGTATGAGATGTAGACACACTTTTTACCCAACAGCAAACTGGTTTTAGACTTTTAACATAAAATGCCAACAAGGCCCTTTTTTCTGAATACCAGGTGGAAAAAACAATTACACACTTTTAGATTAGCTACATTTTTACAAATGTATTGCAATTACAGTTTTAAATGCTAAAAGTTTTAAAACTATAAAAACTAAATTAATAATGTATCAGCTCTGTTTGAAAGCATTTAGCTTTTTTCCTTACTGTGAATTGTGCATGCTGAAGGAGTTCCACCAAACAGATCAGCAAACAGGATTTGCTGCCATAGCAACTGAACACAGACTGAAGCGGGGCAGGTATAATCGCTGAGGCTGGACAAAGGAAAACATTCAGCAGGCATTGTGCTGAGCTCGGACTGAAACTAAATATATATTGACAACTGCTCACTCACCTGCATTCATTAAGTTACATCTTTCACTGCACTGGCTGCAGTTATGAACCAAATCAAACCCCCATCCTGTGTGAAGGTACTGTATGGCTGATGATGACGTGAATTTATTCAGGAATCAAGGAACAATGACCCCTCTTACATTTGTGTTCTGTTGTCTGTTAAATATAGAAGACTGCAAAAAACCTCTGGGACATTCTTTCTGGTAAGTTACATTTTTCAACTCTAACTCATGCCTACCTCTGAGCATCCTGTGGTGAGGAAGAGTTTCCTCTGATCTGTAGCGGAGTTTGTTACTTCCACAGAGGACAGATCCTGGAATGAAAGATGGGAAATAAATGATGATAAGAAAGAGAGAGGATGATAAAAAGTAAGAACAGATAAAGGTCAAACTACACACAAAAGTCATGAAAATCAAAATATATATTTAGATTTGCTTCACATCCTGATAGAAGAACATCAGCTTCTTGGACCCGTTTGCAGCAAAGAAATCCTCCACCAGACTGAACTGAAAGAAATACATTATAAATATGACATTTCTGAGTAAAACACTACAGTTTCAGAGCGAGGCGGCGATGCTACCTTGTCGTCAGAGATGAGGGCGTCCTCCACCTCGGCCCCCCCGAGCGTCCCTGCGTCCTCCAGCCTGCTGATCAGGTATCTGTGTCGGGGATCCAGCGCCGCCCGCCGCTCCTCCTTCAGCGCTCTCTGCTGCGTCGCCATCTCTCTCCGCTCCTCACTAGATAACAGCAGCGGCCTTCTGCCGGAAAACTGCAAACAAATGTCACAATTCAATTCAGTAAATTCAGAAATAAAAAATATAAGTTAAGAAATGCAGTCTGATATCATTGCTTTTATTCAACACATTCTTCAAATATTTTAACTACATTTCCCATAATGCAACTCCACACTCAATGCATTTGAAGTAGATTTGGATAGGTTATGTTTTTAGCAGATAATGTATCGAGCAGTAACTCGCTCAACATATTATTGATTCAGACTTGTAAATCTTTAGCCACAACGTCCAAAGGACGCCGTCGAGGCACATTTTTTAACCGTTTAAGTTACGGTTCAAGTTATACAAGCCTATAGAAAGTAAGAAAGAAAGACCAACTAAGTTTGCTTCTTTTGTTCTTTTGTTTGTTGTTTTGTTGCAAATGCACATAGCACAATATCAACACACTGCCAGAGACCAAGCAAGTCATCCAAATGTGAGTAAAACAAATGTGATTGAAGGAAAACATGTTAGAATGGTCTGTTTAAGGCATCCAAGTGGTTTGATAGAAAGCAAAGGAAAGCAGCCGGGGTGACAGGCGGTTAAGTAAAGCTTAGTACGTCAGTTTACATTCAAAATATGTTCGGGCCTACATGTCCTTTCAATATACTGTACATCCATTGCGTACACTTTTAGAAAAATAACGATGATTTCTCCTGGGAGGGATATAATCCTGGATTATGGACGCTGGGTCTCCTTTTAGTCTAATGCAGATTTGAGTTCGATTTTTGCTAATGGCAGATGCAAAAAATATTTTAAGATTATTATTTATTTTTAAGTTATTACAATTGAATTTCACTACAAATTGAAATAAAAAAAATTCCTTTCTTAGAATCTTGCATTTACAGTAGTTCTAGTTAAATCACAGCAGCTCCCTCTGCAGACATTAAAGCTTCGAACCACTTTGACTCACAGAGCTGCTGCTGCTGCTACTGCTGCTGCTGGGGGAGGGGGCAGCAGGCGGAGACATAATGTGATTATTGGCTCTCAGGTTCTGGCCTCCGATTCGCCGATGTCCTCTGCCAGCCACATCTGAAAAATAAATCACATTCACACCATTTTTGTTCTCGTTTTTTTTATTCATTTACTTTAACCATACAATGAATTGAAGTTATAACATCAATAGCAGCCCATTAAATGGTATAAACTTTTTTTAGTTAAATGTAACTAAATGTACCTGCATAAGAACAGAGACAAGCAAAACCTAAATTATGTAAGGGCATTAAATCATGAGAAGTGATACATTATTACTTAAAACCACAGTTAGATTTAGCTTTGGTGTCTAATGTCTAATGTTGCACAAAGTAAGAGGAACAAATAGTACAAATTAAGAGCAAATACTAAAAAAAAAAGAACTGTGCAGTTTATAGATGGTAGTATTGTGGAATACTATGATAGTAGCTGTAATAATAGTTACCAATTACAATAATATTTGTAGTAAAACCTGCAAAAGTACATCAGTAACAATACATCAGGAATATAACTTGTTTTAACTGAATCATAGTTTTTAATTTTAAAGTTAAGTAGCGAGTACATTTGTATTATTATTAGAAAGCAGTGGTGTTTGTAGGTTTGTAATTCACATGCGTTTTAATGCCCACTTTGTCAATGTTTTCAGTTAATGAATCAGTTTGATCTGTACCTCTGCGGAGGTGCAGCAGAGGAGGTTTGGGGTTCATCAGGGCTCCGTCTGCTCCACCTTCCTCCAAGGCTTCCTCGACCTCCTCCTGCCCTCCTGCCTGGAGCTCTGTGTCCGGGGAAGGAGCGCCGCTGTTCAGCCCGGGTTCAGAGCTGCTGCCTGGGGGTACAAGAGGAGACTGCTCCCTCTCAGGGTCTGCCATCTGAGAGGAATTACATAATATTCACACATTATGATTATCTGGCAGCATTTATGGCAGTATTAATGAATATAATATATTATGCCATATAAAGTTGATTCTCATTTCTTATTCAAATTGGAATGCCCCCAAAAAAACCTGTGTCCAGAAACTAATATCCTTAATTTTGTATAAATACTTTTCAAAGTAGGATAGTCAGAAGGAAAGATGATAATTTGCTAAATGAATATGCAAATGAATTTAATCATAGGACTAAGGCATTGCGAAAATGACACAATATAATTAATTAATATAGTTAATTATATTAACAATAAATTACTTGAATTGTGCAGAAAATTATAAAATGAAGTCACATTCTCAGGAGGAGCGGAGAAACATATCATGACACATTACACTTTAGAATAATGGCATAAGAATATGTGATAAAATATTTTCATAACCATCACAATCTTTGTAAAATTGTTTGATAAAAACATTTTTGATAACACAAAAACAAATGTCTAAAACCCAACTTGAACTCAAACATACCCAGAGAAACATTTACAAATATTATCATCTGTATTAACAATGTAAGGTTATAACAAACAAGCTATTTGCATTTATCAGATTCACTGGGTAAAAAGTCCCAATATTGACAGAAATAATAAGACAAAATAATCATTTAAAAACGATATACAGCGCAAAACAATTACGAACCTTCAATCAATGTGGTTTGGACTAAAATCTAGAAATGCCAACATCTCAATTTTTAAATGTTCACCCCATTTCACATTTTAAAAAAGCAGACATGCCCACATGTCCTTGAGCCACAAAGTGAACTTATAGTGTTGACTGACCTGTGAGCCCCGCTGAACAGTCAAAGTCACTGCTGCAAACCAGAGAATTAACTGTGGGAAAAAAGTCAGAGACAGATCTGCAGAGAATTGGGAAAGTAAATTAAAACCGGCTCTGCAAAGCTACAGTTTGGCTGTTGCCTTGGTGACACAGGCAGGGAGGTGTGTGTGTGTGTGTGTGTGTGTGTGTGTGTGTGTGTGTGTGTGTGTGTGTGTGTGTGTGTGTGTGTGTGTGTGTGTGTGTGTTAGTGACTCAGTAACTAAAACACAACAAAAACGGTGTGTGTGTTAACCAATGCAAATAGGCTGTGACCCAACATTGCTTATATTATACCTTTATGAAAAATAATAGATAACGTTAACAAGTACGTGAATGACACAACATTTTGGGGAGAGCATTTCATATTTGCAACATTAAAACAACATAAAACAAATAAAGTCACAATTTAGTAAGACATCTTTTCCTGTTTCTACGTAACGAACTGATCAATGCAATGGAACATTTCTATGAGAGAAAGATAATTAAAACAATATTTGAATACATAACATTTCTGAAGTTATAGTATCCATATCAGGTCATAAGGCTTGTGGCCATAAGAATAAAATATGTTCCAATTTGAATAACATCAAACGATAATAGTACAATTGTTAGAAACCAGAAATAGTTTGAGGTTTTAGAAATGACACTCATTCATACGTGAAGGTTGAACTGTAGAGAGAGACTCAAGACATTCAGATGACGGCTACACCCCATCGTTTGCTTGTAGGCCCAAATTCCTCAATTATCTCCACAAATCTTCATGCTAATTACTACCAAACATGACAGACATTTTTTAGTTGCTAGATATGTTTTTTCAAATAGTGTTCAGATTGGTCAAACAATATAGTAGGTCCGCAGTGACATTCACTGTCTTACTATACTAAGTACTGCAAGCACAACATTCTTTAGTGATCAAACTACAACGTATCTAAGAATATAAACAAAATCAGCAATTGATTGATTAATTTGAAAACGTTATCAACATTTTGAAAAGACAGACATATCAGTTATATAATGGTATCAAATGTGGATTCAGAGATCCAGGGTTTGTTGTTAATGGGCTCCTCTGATTATTGAACCAATTTCACCTAAATCTATAACAATACACCTGAGAAAAGCAAGATGCATCGAGGTTCCCGGTAATTGTCTACCAACATCAGTAGACTATAACCTTATATTTAGTGTTCATGAAATGTATACAAACATTCAAACAATTTAGGCTACAGACGTCACTTTCCATCGACACTATGGATGTACAAAGAGCACTTTTTTTTCATTGCAGGTTTCTGAAATAATGAATGGTTTATGTGAGAGTAAACCTAAAATGTATGCACAAAATCACAAAATCAACTTTTCATTATGTCTTTTTTGGGAAGGGAGATCCGATCACATGTGGTCAAAGACCTAATGCCGGGCGCGAGGTACTCGAGATGTCCGCTTGTATCCTTGCTCAGTCAGAGCTGGAGATGCTTCAATCTCTGTGGATCATCAGGAGAGCCGCTCCTCTCAGGCTTCACCCTTTCTGATCACTCACTCCTCAGTGAGATCACTTCCACCTGGTAAGAGAAGAAGAGATGAATCAGTGTTCATCGACTCCCTTCATTAGCTCTCATGTTCATGTATCAACCCTCACAGACCTGCAGAGACTTAAGACTGAAGTCGAAATACACATAATTAATGCAGAAACAGAGAAATATTCACGGCTCTCTTTAAGGATGGATTTACTGCTGTTAAGATGTCCAAAGCAGAAGCAAGAAGAAGAGAAGAACATCTGCTGTTGTCTGTATGATATCACTTTTACCACTCATCTTTGTATTAATGGCAACAGGAATATAGAACATTGGAACACTTACATTACCATTAGAGTAATGGAGTGTTAGTGAGTCGCTTAGGATAAAAGCATCAGCTAAATAACATGAAAGGTAATTATTAAAAAAAAATATTTGGGCAAAATAAATGTAACGCCTTCTCTTAACCTGTTGAACCCCATGGGCCCTGTTTTTCACGTCTCAGGCTCGAAAATGACATTTCCAGAACAAATTACCATAACTACACTTCTAAAAGGGGAAAATTAATAATCTTTTTTCTCAAAGTAATGATAAACCTGTGAGTTGGATGTAGAAAAGTTAGAATCAATATAGATATTTTGAAGAAAATTCAGATGGAACATAGTAAAAAACTGTAAATTATAGTGTCCGTCCAAAACTTATTTTTTACTTATATTGAAAAATACCCTTGGATATGATAGACTACAAGCTTTTGGAATCCAAAGTACAACATATAATAAGTACCCTGTATCAAGATTGATGCAAAACAAGTGACATTTGACCTTTTTAGAGAGATTTAGCAAAAAAAAACTCCACCTCTGGGGTCATTTGGGTGGAAATGGACGTTTTTGCCGTTTCTCTGGAACCCATTGGTCGATTTTGGTGATTGATCTCTTTTTCAACGTTAGAGCCAATAGAATCGAAGGAGAATTTCCACATGCACACCAACGTTACCGAAAAAAAATTGGGGGCTTCGCGCATGCAGTTTTGCCCAGAGCGAAAGCTGTCTCACGCTCTGAGAAAAACGGAAAAGCAGGTTTATTGTTTATGGATGATCAGAAATCATTTCA
>NW_011365066.1:0-3741 GCF_000735185.1 Notothenia coriiceps
TCTAAAAGGGTTAAATTAATAATCTTTTTTCTCAAAGCAAAGTTACATCTGTGAGTTGGATGTAGAAGTGTCAGTAATCGATATAGATGTTTTTATTTAAAGTAAATTCAGATTGTACCAAAAAAATTACTTATAGTAGAAAACCACCCTTGAATGATGGGTTAGTAGACTAAAAGCTTTAGGAATCCAAACTACAACATATAATAAGTACCCTGTATCAAGATTGATGACAAAAACAAGTAGAAATTTAGTACCTTTTTAGAGTAGATTTAAGAAAAAAAAAAACACTTCTGGGGTCATTTGGGTGGATTTGACCTATCTCTGGCCCCCCTTGTTCGATTTTGCTGATTGACATCTCTTTCTAACCGTCAGAGCCAATGGAATCGAGGAGAACTCCCACATACTCCTTATTTGGTAATGTGTGTGTGTGAGACTGCCGCATAGCCAAGACCGGAAGCTGCGATAAGTCTGGTGGCTACCATTAGCAGCTAACTTTTACTCTCCGATTTTTACATAAAAATTGAATTATGGATTATAAATTAAAAAAATTATTCCACAGAAACATTATCAACCTATGGATTAACCGATTCAGCCGCGTTTTTTCTCGTTTTAATGCCATTGAACAAGTCTTTTGATCAGATTGACAGCTACGGTGAGACGATCTCCCGTAAAAGCTACGTAAAGGTATGTGTTGTGATATCTTTGTTAGCTTCCCCTGTCGCGAGTTCGGATCACTCAGTGATAATATATATACCTAAATAATCTGTGGAACCTCAGCTTTTATCGGATATCTTGTATGTGTAGCTACGATAAGTAATAAGGGTATCTTTTATCTTGTGCCAAAGTGCGTTAGCATTTTTCGCTCAGGGGTCATTTAGATGCTTCTTATGAGACTTGTGTTTTGTTTTGGTAAAAATGGTTTGTATCGTCAGTTAGCTGAGATTCTTCCCGTTAATCTGGTATAACACATTAATAGGTTCTTAAATATTAAGATGCCCTGAGACACAGTGTCGTGAAAAAAAAATGTTGAAGGCAGGAAAACAATTGTGTCCTCCTGCTTATAATAGCATCAGATAAGAACACCACTTATTTTCTTCTACTCCAAGAGTTAGATGGAAATATTTATTTTACACTCATGTCTGTGTTTGACAGAGCTAGAACTGCAAGACTATCTAAGTATAGCATACATTCTGGAAGTAGGTGGAACCAGCCACAACCTCAAAAACTTATACAGTATCAGTACATTTTAAAAATAACAAATCAAAACTTCTCACACCCAAGTCATCGCTGCTGTTTCCAAAGAAATTGTTCCTGTAATGCTTATAAAGTCTTTAGATAAAAAAAGCCCTGGTTTTCAAAAGGGGGTAAGTAGGATAAAAACGCTAGCCTAGCTAGCTCTTTTTAAAGATGGAATTTGTTTGACATCGTAGAAGATACTCTTATTTGCATTTTCCCCAAGACTTCAATACTTATGCCTGTTTTTGACAGAGCTAAAACTGGCTTAATTAGCTTAACTTAGCACAAAGTCTGTAGCTGTTTACACCTACTCATGTTCAAACTAATATAATATCCTAAAATGTGAATTGAAAGTAGAGCAGTCATACCTGCAGCTGCCTTTTCTCTCTGATTAGCCGCTGGATCTCCTCCTCCAGTGCGCTGGTCCTACGTATGCCCTCTGCTTCTTTTTGGAGCAGCAACTTCTCCAGTTCGTTCCTGCTCACCATCTCTGCCACTGTTCTTTGACAGCTGTTCTCCTTCTCCGTCAGCTCTGTTTGGCAGGTTTCTTCCAGTGCCTCGTGTTTACTCTCAATGCTCTTCTGGCTCTCGCAAAGCTCTGATCGGTTTCGACTCAGCAGGTTCAAGGTTTGCCTGTGACTGTCTGCGGATGCTCTCATTTTATCAATCAAGCTGGAGATGAGACCTCCTTTTGATTCAATATTCTCCTCCAGCTGTTTAAATCTCCCCTGCCACGCTTCCTTCGATTCCCTTAATGTTGTGGCAGCTTCCTCCTCTGTGCCCCGGATCACCTCTCTCCAGTGATCCACAGTGGCAGAAATCCTTGCAGAACTCTCCTGTATCTGAATGCTGTAACTTTCTTGAAGAGATGTGATTTCTCTCTCTGATTGTCTTCTGCTATCCAAGAGCTCCTCCTTCAGATGGTCGATGTTTGACTGAGCATCAGACAGCTCCATCTTTAAGATTGTCTTATCTTTTTCAAAGTTCTCCTCCATCTCATTTATATTGGCCTCCATCTCCTCCTTCTTGGCCAGGGTTTGAAGGCCCATTAGTTCCTCGAAGGCTTCAGAAGTCCTGTCGTCCTTGATCGTCAGCCTGGCATTTTCTTCCTTAAGGTGGTCGATGTGTGACTGAACAACCGACAGCTCCGTTCTTAAGGTTATCTTTTCTTTTATTAAGTCCTCCTCCATTTGATTTATCTTGGCCACCATCTCCTCCTTCTCCATCTTGGCCTGGGTTTGAATGAACATTATCTCCTCGAAGGCTTCAGAAGTGCTGTCATCCTTGATCACCAGCTTACCATTTTCTTCCTTCAAGTGGTCGATGTGTGACTGAGCAACCAACAGCTCCGTCCCTAAGCTACTAATTTCTTCAAGCCGTTGGCAGCTCAGATCCGACCAAGTTGTCTTCTCTTTTTCAAAGTTCTCCTCCATCTCATTTATCTTGGCCTCCATCTCCTCCTTTTCCTCATTGGCTTGCGTCTGAAGGTCCATAAGTTCCTCGAAGGCTTCAGAGGTGCTGTCATCCTTGATCGTCAGCTTGGCATTTTCTTCCCTCAGGTGGTCGATGTGTGACTGAGCAACCGACAGCTCCGTCCCTAAGATACTAATTTCTTCAAGCCGTTGGCAGCTCAGATCCGACCAAGTTGTCTTCTCTTTATTAAAGTCCTCCTCCATCTGATTTATCTTGGCATCCATCTCCGTCTTCAGGGTCTGAAGACCCATTAGCTCCTTGAGGTTTTCAGAGGTGCTGCCATCCTTCATCGTCAGCTTGGCATTTTCTTCCTTCAGGTGGTCGATGTGTGACTGAGCAACCGATAGCTCCGTTCTGAAGCTTATCTTTTCTTTCGTTAAGTCCTCCTCCACCTCATTTAACTTTGCCACCATCTCCTCCTTCTCCATCTTGGCCTGGGTTTGAATGAACATTATCTCCTCGAAGGCTTCAGAAGTGCTGTCATCCTTGATCACCAGCTTACCATTTTCTTCCTTCAAGTGGTCGATGTGTGACTGAGCAACCAACAGCTCCGTCCCTAAGCTACTAATTTCTTCAAGCCGTTGGCAGCTCAGATCCGACCAAGTTGTCTTCTCTTTTTCAAAGTTCTCCTCCATCTCATTTATCTTGGCCTCCATCTCCTCCTTTTCCTCATTGGCTTGCGTCTGAAGGTCCATAAGTTCCTCGAAGGCTTCAGAGGTGCTGTCATCCTTGATCGTCAGCTTGGCATTTTCTTCCCTCAGGTGGTCGATGTGTGACTGAGCAACCGACAGCTCCGTCCCTAAGATACTAATTTCTTCAAGCCGTTGGCAGCTCAGATCCGACCAAGTTGTCTTCTCTTTATTAAAGTCCTCCTCCATCTGATTTATCTTGGCATCCATCTCCGTCTTCAGGGTCTGAAGACCCATTAGCTCCTTGAGGTTTTCAGAGGTGCTGCCATCCTTCATCGTCAGCTTGGCATTTTCTTCCCTCAGGTGGTCGATGTGTGACTGAGCAACCGACAGCTCCGTCCCT
>NW_011365067.1:0-3682 GCF_000735185.1 Notothenia coriiceps
CCACCACTGAGCCTGACTATTTGTGTTGGGGGGGCCCAACTTTTTTTTTTCTCCAAAGGGGGGACCCGACAGAAAAAGTTTGAGAACCACTGGTCTAAGGACAGAGGGTGTCGTATTGTTATACTGATATTCTGTACAAACTGTGAAGTCCACTGAGACAAATGTAACAATTGTGATATTGGGCTATATAAATAAACATTGATTGATTGATTGATTGATGTGAGAAAAAACTTTGCATGCACGATTTGAGGCCAGATTGACAGAATATTCTGATACTTAGAGTATTTGTGTGTTCTGACTTTGTCCTTTCTTCTGTTGTTTTGTTCAGGAGATCAGTCGCCTATCAGAGATGCACTCCATTCACCCATGAGAGGTGAGTGTTTCTTATTATATCATATACGTAGCTTTTAAACACATAGACCAGTCCGTCTGTCTCTCTTTTACTAAGACACATCGCAGTTTTGTTCCTGACACATTTTAGTCGGATTTTTTTTCATCTCTTGTGCCAAAAATATAATACTTGAACATTATGCAGTTGCAATTTAAAATCTCCTTTTGCAGTTTATTGACCAATAAAGAAAGCTCCAACACTGCAGACTCTTTGAGGTCCTCTAGTAAAAACTTTACGGTGGATTTGTCTGGCATTGTGTTACAGTCTTTTTTCCACCAGAGGTCTCGTGGAGGGCAAAGTAGGGATGTTCTTTTGACATTTATATCAAACAGATTTGGAATGATGAGGGGCTGCAGGCCTCATCATGTCTGGTGCTTTGATGGGGGCCAAAATCTTCCTCCACTTCAAGAATGGAGAAACATTTTTGTATTCGAAATGTTCAATATTTTGAAGCTTCCATAAAGCAGCAGATCAAACAGAGATACTTACTTTACTATATGTAACCATTGATTTACTTATAGGCTTCTTTATAAGGAACACTTTGATCAGTCTGAGCATCTCCATTGGAGGCCATGCCCAAGATGGAATTTTAATATGTCAAACATTACGACACATCAAAAATGTGTTTTTTTTGGTTTCTGCTCATTTCCTGCTTCTCCTTACTAGTTTCATCACATCATAGTTACCAAACTTTAGTGAGTCCTTAACAGTATTATTTCAAAAGTAAATATTCAGACACAATATGTTCTTTGCTGATCCTAACCAAATGAGTGCATGAGCCTGAGATGTTTCACTTATACAAAACCTTAATTGAATTTCGGTCAAAAAAGTAAACGAGTCAGAATTGATCATAAACAGGTTGTGAATTGGAACAATGTGGGACCGCTTCACAAAATTGGAAGGAAGTCTGCAATTTGTGCACGCTGAGGTCAAAAAGTTATGGAAACACACACACTCGCACACATAAACATGCACATATAAATACATACATAGGCTATAAGCATATGCGTACAAACGCATGCACGCACAGTCATATACATAATTTGGCTGGACAAACCACAACAAGACAAAGTTTGGGTTTGGAGTGAGCTCAGATACATTTGATGTTACAGAACAACGACGGCTTTTTTTCTCTGTCGCTGCAACTGATATTGTATGGAGTTTCTCTACATAAATCATGTCATTTTAAGTGTGGTTCACATGTGTTGTCAATTGTTGTCCATAGGCTCAGGAACAAAATGATAGCTTGTAGGATTTAAATTAACTCCACATTTTTTAGGTATTCATTTTTGCTGATCTTATTACTAGTATTGTGTTTTGAAGATGCATGTTTTGTTGCTTTTCATGAAAACAAAGGTAACCTTAGATTAGTTTGCTGTCAAGTCTTATTTCATTTTTTAGAGACAGAGGGGCAGCAGTCTAAGCAGGAGACCTTGGTAAGGAAATGAGGCTCTGTTTATGAACGCTATCAGATCATCTCTGTATCTGATCATCTAAGCTAAACAAAGAGGCAAATTGCTTTGGAAATGAAGAAAAACTTGGCCTCTGCGTTTCTGTACAGCAGACCAAGTCCCTCCATAAACATAGATTTGATTACAGCTGATGAACTTGACGCACCTCTCAAAATGAAAAAAGAATAATAAATGAAACTCCAGCTCATTTCTCTTCTCTGCCAATATTTTGCAACCACACCTCTAAGTTAACATTTTGGAAAACACCTGTAACAGTGGCCCTGGACTCTGACCCAGCCAAGACCACAACAATGACAATGTTTTCTTAGTAGTAGAACAGCAAACATGTTTCTAAACAAAAACTCTGTAAAAACTCTCTGCAGCTGTTAAAGCGACTAACATTTTATCAAGTGGTGATCAGCTGGGCTGTCATCACAAATGAAAAGAGACAATGGTTGAGGTGCACATAGAGAAGGAGTGTTTTGACTTACTTTATATAGAAGTCAGCATGAGTCCTTAGATACATTAATCCTTCTGTTTTGTTTATAAGTTGTGATCAAAGCTTGTAATGGTTGTGGGAAGACTGAAATACCGAGATTAAGTTGGAAGTCATTGCTTGCTGTCTTTCATTCACCCCACCCATTCCTCCAGTTGAAGATCCTTATCCTTTCGAGACATCACAATGCACACAGTTGAGGCTGGTTTCAAATGTAATGTAACCATTCTCAATTAACACAGAACATAGCAAGATAGTGAGTTAACCAGTCTACAAAATATATGATTGAATGTGGGTGTTTCATACAGTATTTGCTTCCTACAGCTGCTTTAGTGTATAAAAAAGCGCCTTCATTTCATGAAATCACTGCAGCATGTGAAGGCAGGAACAATGATAAACCTGAAGCCTCTGGGATGGGATATGCTGTTTCTCCACTTCATTTTGAGATCTTCGTGAATAATTCGATTTACACTTGCAGTAATGACATTTAGCTCTTGACATTCAATGTTTCACATCTAGGTGTGGTAGCAGTGGCGTCGTTAGACCCGGAGGTTTTTTGCAAAGCCCCGGATCTCAAAAATGTTAACAATAATTGAAAAAATAGTCCAGGATCTATTCAGCCGTCATTCCGATCATGCATTAAAGCCAGGGGTGTAGTGCTGCCGGAACGCACCGGAACGCCGCTCCGGCACTTCAGAAATTGCAGTACACATAATTCTCGGAAAATTCTCCCTCAATAATATAATACATTAACCGTGCTTTACCTGAACCTCATCATGACATTAGAGAGGACGGCAGGGTTGTAATTTCCCGTGTTCAGTGAATGCAACAGAGGCAAGACACAGAGAGAGAGAGATCGCACCGGTGCCAGCAGGGACCGTGTTGTTAGCATCTGGTTAGCTAGCTGCACTAACGGACATAAGGAGCTGTTTGTTCCACAACACGCTTGAGGAGAGCTCTCTCCTGTCAGACTGAGAGGCGCAGGTTAGCTAACATTCTCTGAGTGTTTAGATAGTTAACTTTAGTCAAAGTTATCTCAGTGGGTCTCAACCGGTTTGGTCACGAATTATGTTAAAGATTATTTCCGAGGCACCTTCATATGATCATTATAGTTATAAAACAATAAAAGTATAAATGAAAAACAGTTATGAAATACTATATGACAGTAAAACAAGAATACAGTTTAAAAGGAGAGTGATTTGTAAAATATCCATAAAGAAAAAGTCAATCTGTTTACAGTTCTGTTTCATATGGGCGTTGAGAGATGTATCCATAGATCTCTTCATTTTGCTCTCAAATTGTACCAGATTGATGCTTTTAACTTACAATATTTAAAAATACATC
>NW_011365068.1:0-4670 GCF_000735185.1 Notothenia coriiceps
ATGAACGCAGCAATAGCATAGGGAGGTAGAGGCAGGAAGACCTGGCAGCTTAAATAGAGCGGCAGGTTTTGGAGAATGTGTTTGGTTGGTTGTAAGAGGGACGAGGCGCGTCACGTGTTAATGTATCATTGGTACTCGAGCTGACGGCCTGAACTAGCTTGCAGGCTTCGCCCCATTTATCAAAATCAGCAACAGCTTTACCAGCAGTAAAATCAAAACAATTAACACATTATTGAATCACTAATTACAATCCAGTGACATAATATCAATTTTTTAGAAAATGGCCTTTCTGCATAAATACTATGTTTTGTCCTTTAAGTACATTTCACTTTTAATACTTTCATACCTCACATTATGAATGCAGGGTTTTTACTTAACTGAGTATTTCTACACTATATTATTACTACTTTTACTTAAAGGTGGGATATGTAATTTATTTCAGAAATACTTTTTGTTATATTCCATGGAATGCTCTTAACGTCCCGATAGCAATGAATACATGAAATGCTTTGACAATAAATCCATACAAAAATGTCATCTGTGGAAGCCGTAGTACTGTAAAAAGCACGACCAATCATCTGGATGGCCAACCTGCCTGTCAGCCTTCCATCTGTGCACAAACTTATCTCATGCCCTCATTGGTCATGTGCGCGCTCGTGTGTGTTGGAGGAGGGGCACATTTTTTCCGGTTGTGTACTTTCAAATTCTATGTCACTCCAAAATGACACCTTTAAGTAAGTTATGTTCTCATGGCATCCTTACAGGTTGTTTGGTTAAGGTTCTGACTATTTAAATCTCACACATTAGCATAGCAGAGCAGCTTAACATTACAGCAATATCTGAATTCAGAACTCCTTGTTACAATTATCTCTACAAGAGAATTGCATACCTAGCAGAAGCTCTGATTATGTGTTGCTGCATTCATCAGGGAAGTCATTAACTGAACAATTATAATCTACAACATGTGTATGCTATTACATGACAAAGCACAAACGTAACTGATGCTCAAAGAGAGAAAGTCACATTAAATCTGTTTCTCAGGTATGTTTCTCAGGTAAGCTGAATAGCAATACTTTTCAGAAAGTAGCCTGATATATAAAGAGACTTCATCTTTTTAGAATATAAGAAATATAATCGTCATATTTAATTGTTGGGACCATCCTTCTTGATAAAATGACATGTCTGGCATGAGCAGCAGGTTTCATTCTGCCTTATAGGAGAAAAACCCAAATTAGATTTTCTCAATATTGAGAAGGTTACTAGATATTTGAAAGTTTTGTTACACTAAACCACAGTATTAGGTGATACAACTCCTTTCTTCTCAGATTCCTTGTACTTTCCTTTTTGTTCACACTTCTTTGATGTATCAAAAATATATATATTTATGAATGTTGTAGTATATGAGAATGGCACTTTTGTACAGGATTTCTTTCACACGTCAGTAATTGACAAACTTACTTGCTGTATTTCATGATGTGTTGCAGGAAAAGTTAGCATCACTACATGTTGAAGTCATTGTTGTAAAATGATAAACTGATGTAGGTAAAGTAGAGTATAGTGATGCGAGTGAATCGTTAAGATGTGTAGTCCTTATTAGGATAAAGTCACCGATACAATTACATTTCTGCTAATGAACGGGTCATTTTACAGTTCATGATTCGTGAAGCCTTTACACTACAAAGACACATTGTGTCACCCATCATTCTTTTACTATAAGTGTTGTTATACGGACAGTCAATATTGATGTTACATTTTATTTGAATGTTGTGTCATTGTCCCACAGTGCCTGCCTCAGTGCCGATGGAGTCCCTGCAGAACACGCCCTACGAGGAGAAGATCTTCATGCAGTGGAAAGCTCCCAATGAGACCAACGGGGTCATCACACTGTATGAGGTCAGTCTAAGAGTTCCGACTCACGCTCAATGCACAACATACAAGGTCATGTTACAGATCTTTGGTTTGAACCCATACTGGAAAGCTAACTACATCTGCAGTGTGTAAGAATTAGAGTGGCTGTGGCAAATTCTAATTACAGGAACATAAGTTATGTGTTAGTCATATGCAATTGGTGAAATTAGTAGAACATACACTTATATGCAGGACATATATGAACACTCTGGAAATCAGCAGCTGTTCATGAATGCACATTCTTTTGAAAGGAGAGTCAGAGTTGGAAATGAAAAGAAAGTGGAAGAAAGACTTCTCCCCAGACAGTCCTTGAAACAATGTTTGGGAGTGAGTGAGATAGAGAGATATATTGCCATTTTGAGTGTGTGTGTGTGTGTGTGTGTGTGTGTGTGTGTGTGTGTGTGTGTGTGTGTGTGTGTGTGTGTGTGTGTGTGTGTGTGTGTGTGTGTGTGTGTGTGTGTGTGTGTGTGTGTGTGTGTGTGTGTGTGTGTGTGTGTGTGTGTGTGTGTATTCGGGTTGAAGTTGAGCTTGACTCCATCTAATGAATTATCCTGACCCATTCCTCCCTGCCTCCTGTCCTGTCTCCTTATATCACTTGCATCAAGGAGCTACTCACGCCACAGACCAGGCAGGCGGGCTATTAGTGTGTGTGTGTGTGCGTGTGTGTGTGTGTGTGTGTGTGTTTTTTTTGCTGGTAACATTTATTAAAAAACGGTAAATTCAAAATGTCCGGTAATAATTAGGGATGCTCTGATTGGCCGATCATTATCGGCCGATATTCACTCTTAATAGTTTGATCTGTGCTCTCTATAAAGGCCGATCAGGAGAGCTGGATTGATCGATATGGACATAAACGCGAGTGAAGTGCAACCGGACGAGAGAGAGAGATCAGAGATCAGATCAGCTGCTGAATCTGACGGAGGCACGCAGCTCTGCATGATCACCTGAAGCCCCGCCCACTGTTTAGCGCGCTGCATGAGAAACTGACGGGCTGTCAGGAGAGAGAGGGAGGGAGGGAGAGGGAGAGAGAGGGAGGAAAAGAGAGGATCCGTTTCTCCCGTGTTATTATTCAAAGTGAATGTGAACTTTTGAATAATGTACTTCATCTACTACAGGTAGTTTGTTTGAATGTAATAATTATGTTGTTTGTTGTTTGTGGATTCATTTATTGAAAAAGGAATCTGAACTTTTCGATCTGTTACGATTATAAACTTGAAGCAAAATAAAAATGACTCCCATGAACTGAGTTTTAAACATCAGCATATCTGGTCCTAGTCCGGTAATTACCTGCTAACGAAAACTCTGCTACACAATTCTTATTATTATTATTGAAACATGACCGGTAAGTTTCAAATTTGTCCGGTAAATTAAATTATTTCCGGACATTTGACCGGCAAGAAGGTGTGTGTGTGTGTGTGTGTGTGTGTGTGTGTGTGTGTGTGTCTGTGTCTGTGTCTGTGTGTGTGTGTGTGTGTGTGTGTGTGTGTGTGTGTGTGTGTGTGTGTGTGTGTGTGTGTGTGTGTGTGTGCATGGTTTTGAGAAGGGGAATGTGTTAAGTCGGGAATGTGTGGTGGTAATGTGTAAGAAAATGACATCAGTGCTTGAGTAAGTGTGCGTAGTTTGGAAAACCTGCCTCTGCAAACATGAAACACATCTTGGTAATACTCATCAATACATCTAGTATCTGTCTATTATTCATTTGTTTAAAAATGGCCATTAATTCCCATAGGTCAATACTGAGTCATGAAATCACTAAAGTTTTTTTTCCTCAAGTGGATGAAGATGTTTCTTCATGTGTTTCTGAAACTGCACCGTAATTGTTTTAATTAAAATGATGTAAAAAACATTGGAAAAAGTGCAAGAATCTTGCATTTGAGAAGCCATGAAAAACAAACGTTTGACATTTTATTTAACATATGACTACATTAATTCTTAATCAGAATCGTTTGATTTAGCGGTTCTGAACTCTACTGAACATATTTCAAATGTGTGTTCTTCATATTACTGTAGCTGCTCTCTTTTACATCATATTCCCCCATCTTTTATCCAATTACCTCTATTTTCTCCCAAGCCCTCTCTATATCCATCTCGAGTCTCTCGGCTCTTTCTGTGCAGCTAAAAGACCACTTAGCACCATCTCTTAGACCTCCATTAGACCTCAAACCCAGAGCTTGATAAAACACTCCTTACAGTTAATAAACCTCTGGGGACCATCATCAGTTTTTGCCTTGTTTTGTGTCTGTTTCATTAATTTGGATCTAAGCTCCCTGCCCTCTCTGCCCGGCCGGAGGCGGCACGACTCAGCATCTGTTAAACATATCAGAGCCTCCACACAATGCGCTACTATTAGAGATAATTACTATAATTGCAGCTGTTGACAGGATTAAAGGCATCATCTGCGACATCTAAAGGGCCTCTTGTTGTATGCTATCCTGCTCTGTTGTCTCTTGTGTTCTCTGTTTTTTTCTCCTTCTGTTTCCCTGGCTTTTCAGGATAAAAAACAGATGAATTACGCCCAGGACAATGACAGGAAAAGGGGGGGGATAGATTGGCGGAGGTGAATAATCTTGAGGAGAGATAAGAGAATGAGAAGAACACAGCGAGAACTGGGAGAGGAGATCAAACGTATTAAGTGGAAATGTGTCCGAAATTAGTAATTAATTCAGAGTGCGAATATGATCACTTCATCCCTTGCTTCCATTACTATAATTGCAGCTAATTACAGGATTAAAGGATACATCTGGGTGAGCTCTAAAGGGACC
>NW_011365069.1:0-2161 GCF_000735185.1 Notothenia coriiceps
ATGAGTTCTCCCAGCTAAATACAAGATCTGATTCATCTAAATATCCCGTCTTATTTCAAGAAATCTAACCAAGCTAATGTTCACTTGTTCTATTGGCAGATTTGTGTACTTATTTCAAAGTGAAAACAACTTGCTTTCATATTTTTGAATGATATAAAACTGCCTCCAGATTTGACCCGTTAGAATATAACCTCCCCCATTCTCTGGGACAAATCCAAACTCAGATGTTGCGTAAATCATGCGCCGATCTGCATGGGAGACTTTGACCAGTAAATCCACCCATGATGCATTTGAATCTGTAGTTATTAGGATGTTCAACAATCCGGCAGATAACAGGTTACACGCTTTATGGCAGATGTTTTATTCTACGTGCAATATGCCTGGGGGGGGGGCCAGAAAGAGCCCCGCTGTGTAATGGATGGGTTGAGCAGACATGATGGTAATGGACATGGAAAGCAGATTAAAAACGATTATGGCAGAAGGGCTGAGGGGGATAAGAGGTCCATTCTATAATGCAGACGATTATCCCCCGTTACTGATGGCTTTTATTACGATAGCATGGCACCCGTAGACAGAGGACAAGAGGTGAAGCAGCAGCAATGTTTATAATAAGTGTTATTTTAGTCAAAGTTATATATCTAAGTCCCCATTGTCCCGGTGTGTCCTGGATCTTTGATTTCTTTGAGAAGCACTGCTGCAAAAAGGTTTTGGATAACGACCTACAAATGTAATAAGCTTAGAATTAGAGTCATGGCAAAGAAGAGGATCCAGATAGTGTTCATAAAAAACTGTTGCAATGGCTAGAAACGTCCATTAGAATATCATTAAGAACATGTCTGTCCCTTTAAATCTCACCAAAATGCAACATTAAGACACAAAGACCTCGAGGAACACCATAGAAAAATCCATGCAGTGAGTTAGTATCAACATTTCTACAAGAGTTTAGAGTTTCAGGGATTGGATTGATACAACTTCTGTTCTGCAAACTGCTAAGAAAGCTCCTTATTGTCAATATACCAAGGAAAGCCTATCCCTAGCGATTAGCTCTCTGATTGCCCCGAGTCTGTAGTTAGTGGTTGTAAAGTTTCACGAGGTTACGATTATGTTACAGGTCCCTTTCTACAGTTAGGTCAACTTTCAAAATGGTCTTACTAGAATGAAATGGCTTTTACCGAGACGTTCATCTTGACATTGAATACAATTGGTCCTCATTGGATCCACAGGTGTCTTGACTTTCAAGGCTTACCCAACTTGTGCAATTACAAGACTGTTTAGGGACCCCATTATACAGAAAGGTTCAAATACACCATGTTATAAAGAGGCTAGAATAACGAAAAAAATGCATGGTCTGTAAACGGGAGAACTGTGGATATCGATAGAACCCATTTCCATTCATATATCTAACAAGCAATAGGATGGTGCAGGAATGAGTCCTAAAATCAGGAAATGAGTCCGCATTTTAGCTCTTCCTGTTCGCTCGCCTGGAAGTCAATTGTTTTTTAAACTTGTTTGCCTTAAGAGATTTTCAACAACATAAAATATGTCAGTAAATACCCCACTTCTGAAGCTTTTATGTATCGCCGGTTGCCAAGTGTCTAAAAGAAACTACTAAAAAGGTCATCACGACAAACATTAGCCGCCTTTAGCATAGTGGTGGTGACGTGAAGTCATGTGACCGTGCTGTAGTTCCTTTATAGCCCAACATTAGCCGCCTTTAGCATAGTGGTGGTGACGTGAAGTCATGTGACCGTGCTGTAGTTCCTTTATAGCCCAACATTAGCCACCTTTAGCTTAGCGGTTGTGACGTGAAGTCATGTGACCGTGCTGTAGTTCCTTTATAGCCCAACATTAGCCTCCTTTAGCTTAGCGGTTGTGACGTGAAGTCATGTGACCGTGCTGTTGTTCCTTTATAGCCCAATATTAGCCACCTTTAGCTTAGCGGTGGTGACGTGAAGTCATGTGACCGTGCTGTAGTTCCTTTTATATACCAACATTAGCCACCTTTAGCTTAGCGGTGGTGACGTGAAGTCATGTAACCGTGCTGTAGTTCCTTTATAGCCCAACATTAGCCTCCTTTAGCTTAGCGGTTGTGACGTGAAGTCATGTGACCGTGCTGTTGTTCCTTTATAGCCCAATATTAGCCGCCTTTAGCTTAGCGTGG
>NW_011365070.1:0-6790 GCF_000735185.1 Notothenia coriiceps
AATTATATCTTCCCTCTAAATGGGTGGGTTTTATTTATTACGGACTTTATGACAAGTCCCGCCCGCTGTGAAGCTTTTCTTGTTTCCATAGAAACAACAACTTCCTGTCAACAGCGTAAACTCGCCTTCAAAATAAAAGCATGTCCATACAAAATAGGAAGCCAAGCCAAATTACACTTAAGACCTACAGTAATACCATGGCATCATTGTTTAATTTCACTGACTTTATTTCTTGTAGACAACAAAAACTGTAGAGCAAAACAAATCTTGGTTAGAAATACAAAACTGGGACTATTAACCAGCAGACCTTTAAGCCTTGATATGAAACATTTCTAGAAATACATTCAAGCCTTGAAATAATGTGAGCTTCCCAACATTTTTTGACTGAGACATCTGCAAACTTCCAAAGGGTATTCTGAATTTCAGCTATGTATCATCATGATATAACATGAACATCTCTTTACATTACAGTTATAAAGCCCTCAAATGTTTTTTACAAAGATTTCCAGGTTTTTATTCTGTAATGATGATTAATTATGTACAGAACTGGAGGATTATGAAACACACATCATCTGTCTCTGGTTGTTAGCAACATGTCAGGCCAAACCAGCCTCAACACACATCTGATAGAATATTCCCTGCAGGCGGAGGAGCTGAGAGGGCGAGTCCATCTCTGCAATGGAGCCTCGGTCCATCACAATGACTCTAAGGAGAGAGAGACAAAAGTGAGCATAGACAAGGATACACTTTGCCTTAAATATGATTTACATTATAAACTTACCTGATGTGTAAAAAGCACAGCAGGTCAACTAACTTGCATATTTCCACCTTTATGCTGTTTTGGGCAGGTGAACTGAAAATAATGTATATTCTACAAGCAGACTTAGCTGTGAATAACACAGAATCTAACCTGCCTTTAATCTTTTCTTGTACACTGCATTAAACCAAATACCAGACAAAAGCTAAACTCTGCATGCATATCCTGCGACTTCCATTTCAAGTAACATTAAATATATAAAAATGCATTGCACGCTGGTACCTTGTGTAGTCCATGATAGTGTTGAGGCGATGAGCGATGGTCAGTACTGTACAGTCATCAAACTGAGTCCGGATGGTGGACTGAATAAGCTGGTCTGTTTTCAGGTCCACGGCTGCTGTGGCTTCATCCAAAACCAGTATCCTTGTCTTCCTCAGGAGCGCTCGGGCCAAACACAGCAGCTGCCTCTGACCGAGACTGCAGAAAAACTTCAAACTTTACACTACGCCTCTATGAAAAGATACGAAAAGCATGTCTCCACGCACCAAAGTGCAAAAACATTCATATGTGACTGGCATTTTGGCTATAAGATAGACAACAACAAACAAATCCACATACCATGTACACTAATCTAACCTTATCTCTTTCCCTTTTTGCTCTTGCTGCATTCTAACCCAATCAGAACATTTAGGGGAAAACCACAGGGTTTTGACTTTCCTTATTCACCAATATTGCAGTCCATAAAAGTGTTTTTATGATAGCTAGTGGTTTCCATATTGAGTTATATAATCAAAACGAATGTTAATATATTCAAATACAATCGTGTATAACCCACAATGTAAAAATGCATTATATTTCATGTTGCTCCATACTTACAGCATATACAAAATGTAAGCGGTTTGGAAAATGTATAGAGGGAGTTTAAAGTCTGTTATAGTTTATCACTATGGGTGTCACTGTTTAGCAGAGGGAAGACAGCTGTATTCAGTCACAGCACAGCGGTCACTTATGAGGACTTTCTACTGGTAGGTTTTTACGATAGAAAATAAAATCGAGCTACTAATTTGATTCAAATGCAGCCTTATGTATCAGTCTTCCACTGCTAGTGGTCCAAGTGTGTTGTAGATGGATCTAATCTTAGGTTCTCTCCTCCTTCACAGCACTGATGGTTCAGTTTTTGTGGCAGTGCAGACACAAAGCTGCTCAGGTGAGCGAGTTCCAGAGCGTTCCAGATATCCTCTTCTGAACATGTGTCAAAGGGATCTAAGTTCATCCTCAGAGAACCAGAAAACAGCACAGGGTCCTAGGAAGGAGAGGATGGAGATTACCATAAAACATGAATGAGCACTGGTCAGCGTTCTTATATTGCCTTTGTAGTAACTACATGCATGATAGCAAGATGGTGGCGGGTGCGGACGCAGCGGCCCCTCGCTCTCCCGATTCTTTAGTGTTTTTGAGTGTTTTTAATGTTTCATCTATATGTTCGTCACGTCTGTTGAGTTCATTTCAACTACCCAGGACCGACAACACAGTCAAGAGTAGACAGTGCAGTCGCAAGGTCTTGCTGGACAAGAAAACAACAACAACCCACACACTTGAACTTAGCGGCCTCTGAATACTCTGCCTGACCTTGCTGTGGAGTAAAAGGAAGCAGAAGAGAGGTAAGTGCGGAGGCATCCGGGGTAGGCTAGCAGCTAGCCAACACAGGCCCACTATTCCAAGCTTGCTCATGGCTAATGTACGATCACTGGGCAATAAAATGGACAACATAAGACTCCTCCGGTCGACCTAGAGTGAGGTGAAAGAAAGCTGTGTGTATGTTTTCACAGAAACATGGCTAAATGACAACATCCCGGGGGAAGACCCGCGTTGGAGGGGGTCATTGTTTACATCAGTGATGCTTGGTGTAGGGACGATGTGGTTTTCTGCAAACACTGTTCACCGCTGGCGGAGTTTATGTACGTGAAGTGCAGGCCTTTCCATCTCCCACGGGAAATCCACGCCATCCTGCTAGTAGATGTTTACATCCCCCCCCAGCTCCAACAACAAGGACAGTGAGGATATCTTCGTATGTGTTCACCTTCTTGGCAATAAACCTTTTTCTGATTATGAAAAACATTTCCATTGTAGTGGCTGTTAAAGCCTTTTACTGAGGCAGAAAATAGTTGGTCATCCTAAACCGGACCATCCACCATGACATCAAAGAGTTTGTTTATTTTTGTACAGACCTGAGGAATTATGGTGATTCTGGAGCGGAGGTCATGAAGGCCGATGTGTGCGATGTCGATCCCGTCGATAAAGATTCGTCCCTTTGCTGCTTCCAGAATCCGGAAGATTCCCAAAGCCAGAGAGGACTTCCCAGCTCCGGTCCGTCCAACTATCCCCACCTGCATTACTTGATGAATTAATAACTCAATTCATAAAACATCCAAGCGTCAAAAACTGCAGTTGATGAGGTGGCCACTTGAGACTGGCTGCAGAATAGAGCATTGTCCATATACATCAATGTTAAAATACCCACCTTCAAACTAAAAATGAACATGTCTAAAGCCTGGTTCAAGAAGGGCTTGGTCTCTATAGCTAATATTCCCAAACAACTGTACATAATCACCCACATGGTGGTCAGAGGGCCTAGGTATAAAAGTCACGTCTCGCCACTCCATTTGACTGATGGTTAGGGGCTAAAAGAAAGAGACCCGGTAAAGTCACCTAATAATCGAAAGTGGTGGAATGTGTTGCAATTAAAGGTACTATTAAGTGTGTGTATTTTGAAAATGTTTGTCACAATTCACAATGGTCCCAATGGTTTTTGATAGAGCTGGAAGAAGCTTTTGAGGCTGTACGTCAACCTCAAAATGTAGGGCCCAGGAACCCAAACATATTTTTTACAACGATTATTAGGGAAACGTGCATTTTAATATTTTTTACACTCCAGGAACTGATGGGTCGTGATGGGTGTTAAGTTAAAGGTCCCATGTCATGGCCATTTCTACTGATCATAATTCCATTGTTGAGGTCTACTAGAATAGATTTAAATTGTTCAATGTTCCAAACTCACATTGGTTTCTCATACAGCATCTCTGTATAGTATGTGTATTCACTCTCTGTCCTCTGTACACAGCGAAACCCAGCCCGAACACACACACACACACACACACACACACACACACACACACACACACACACACACACACACACACACACACACACACACACCCGCAGCCTGGCTGGGAGTTGGTGTGTGCTCACACACCAAATCACAGCCCTGCTGCGTCCCGCCGTCTCAGGGAGGAGAAATCGGCGGAGCTGCAGCTGAGAAAAGATTGAGTGTGTGTGAGGATGTCCGCGGATTGGTCAATTTGGACCAATCCACGGACTTAACGTAACGGCTCCGCGGACGTAACGTAACGGCTCCACGGATTGGTGGACCAATGGGTCCATTTGGGTATGGTCACGTCACTGAACCCAGGAAGAAAAAGAGAAATCTCCAACGAGGCGTTCTGGGGCAGCATAGACAGGTCTTTTCTGTGTTAGAGTTTTACTTTACAGGTAAACCTTCATAACGCACAAGGGGACGGGTAATAACCGGAAAAGGATGCCAAAGGACCTTTAAAACCTTGACATGTAATATGAACCTGCGTTTCAGGAGGAAAGTATTTGTGATTGTCATTATGTGTAAGCACAAAAATCAGTTTTATTCAATGTTTTTACATCGTGTTTTCAGACTTAATGAACATAGTGAATTGTGTGGTTATGAAGCCACACAAAGCACTATGTCATGTCCAGTCAATGGCTTTTTCCTAGGGGCCAAGGGGCTTCCCCTGATTTTCAGACCGTTGTCTGTGCTGCCATCTGTTGGGAAAATACTGAATGTACTCTTCCAATATCAGAGCATATGGTACAACTAGTTCCCCGAACAGTGCCCTTTGAAGACCACCTGGGAACCAGCAGTACGCGATCGGGAAGGCAATTCAGATCTCTTAATAATCATATTAAAAAGTGATAATGTCAAATCCCTTATGCTAAGAATGACACTAATGGTTCCTTAGATTTGACAGAAAGTCACGGAATGTACACAGAGATTAGGTAAAACTGTGGTGCAATATTTTGCTCGTTTAAGGATTGTGTTTTGATGCAAACAGCAATATTTTCCCAACACAAGGACGAGGCATCACCATATTCTCAACAGCAAAAATGCCTTTTTTAATGGCCTACATGTTAGCTAGAATTTGAAATACCAAAGCCTATGCTGTGCATTCAGAAAAACTATACACGACAAGAAGATTAGAGATAAGAAGAAAGCAGGGTTATACATAATGGAAATGTTCTGATCACCCCACTTCTAACACATTTTCTGCTCAACTGTTCTCAACGAGCGGAGCCGTGGAGAATGGGAAAGAGGAGGAGGTGGAAAAAAGGGAGAGGAGGCTAACTGGAGGGAGCAGGCTTCACATGTGGCAAAAAAGGACAATTAAAACAAATAACTGCAGGCTGAAGAGAGACACAGAGGAGTGGGGAGGAGGACGGTCAAGCAACTAGAAGCCGCTACTCAATCAGGTCATGTTTACACACACACACCACACACGGAGGGAGTATATGAAATGACCATTTCAGACACCGACACTGACACAGACGCACTAAACACAGTATAAATGATGCTATCTCAATCATAAAAACATTTGTAATTTAGGAAGTACAAGTAGAAGAGATTATTTTCTTATGTGATTCAGGTGCATGTAAAACTGATCAAGAAAACACATTGATCAAGAAATACTGAGAGACATGCAAGAAAATCAACCCGAGGGAGAGAAATCTTAATGAAAATAATACAAATAATAAAAAAATCTATGCACACAGAACACAAAAAGCGTATGGGAAAGCCCAGCAGCCTATTTCGATATTCAGCTATATTGAGCCATATACTGTATGTCTAAACAGGAGGGAGATGTTGAATTGGATTCAAAAGGTGTTAGAAGCACTTGGCTTTACAAACCAAAAGAATAAATAATAATAATAATAATTAAAACTGTGGTCGCACTTGTGCGCACAGTGATGAGCGGGCCCTCGCGTCCGTGCGCCTGTCGGGGAGGGCGGCCGGTCGTCCCGGCGTCAAGCAGACGCGTGCGAGTCCTCGGAAATTAGCCGTTTGTCATTTCTCTAATTTCGCGTCCCAGACTCCCAGGTCCTCCGGCAGCAACCCGGAAACGGATGTCGGCGCGCGGTCTGGGAGGAAAACTAATTTCTCTGAAGGCTCGTCGAGGATCGATTATCGAGGAGGCTGTCTGGAGGAGCCGTGACCGAGGATACACTGACTTAGAGGAGAGAGGAGTGTCTCTGGAGGAGCTATAACCGAGGGTACACTGAAGTATTCTCCGGAGACGATTTCAGCCAACAGTGATGTTTAAAAGAGGCGTGACGCATGGCTCGATGTCAACGAAGCACAGCTCTGCAAACTGTTCCGGTTGTGATTATAAGTTATTCAAGATGATCAAATGTGCATCAGACTTTCTGCCCTTTACCGTTTGTTTGTTTGTTTACTCACTAATCACATCTCCCCTGGATGTTAGGTTATGCTTTCATTGTGAGGCGATGTTTACAGTGAGAACAGCTGCTGAGGTCAGTGCAGAAAGCAGAACAGTCTGTATAATATATATCGCTCAATAACATATGTAACAGGCCTACATTTCACACTTTATTTGTAGGCTTTAGGAGATATCTACAAATAAACAGTAGATATTTTTCATGAAACCATATAGTGCTTCACATAATAAAATATACAAGGGCTGTAGCCTGATATTTAGTTATGCTTTAGGAGCTGTTTGTGTTTGTTGTACAATGTGTGTGTGTGTGTGTGTGTGTGTGAGAGAGAGTGTATGTTTGTCTGTGTGTGTGTGTGTGTGTGTGTGTGTGTGTGTGTGTGTGTGTGTGTGTGTGTGTGTGTGTGTGTGTGTGTGAGAGTTGAAGGTGCAGGCAGACAGGCGGGTCTCAGTAGCTTAAAGGGGACCTATCATGCTATATTTGAATAATATATTG
>NW_011365071.1:0-6694 GCF_000735185.1 Notothenia coriiceps
GGTTGGGACATATTGCGCTGTCGGGCGTTGACCAATAACGAAGCGTCATTTCTTGACTGGCAGCAAAAACAACCAATCACAGCAGTGCTTCTCTGGCTGGCTCTGTCCAATCATAAACAAGTGTTTTCCCTAAGGAATACCCTTTTCCGTCCAATGTGAAATGCTGTGGTGTTTCCTGAATTGCTGTGGCGTTTTGTGAAATGCTGCGGCGTTTTGTGAAATGCTATTGTGTTTTGTGAAATGCTGTAATGTTTTGTGAAATGCTGTAGTGTTTTGTGAAATGCTGCGGCGTTTTGTGAAATGCTGTTGTGTTTTGTGAAATGCTGTGGCGTTTTGTGGAATGCTGTAGTGTTTTGTGAAATGCTATAGTGTTTTCGGAAATGCTGTTGTGTTTTTCGGAAATGCTGTAACGTTTTGTGAAATGCTGTGGTGTCTTGCACTTCAGGGCCACCGTATTTCTCATTTACAAGGTTGTTGTTTTAATAAATCAGACACTGATGGTGCAGAACTGTACTGTACCTCTTTATATAGTCATTGTTTCCTTAACAAATTGTTTTTGCTCTGATCAGGGGGTACTTGGCTACATTTTTTTTTCAAAGGGGGTACATTATTGAAAAAAGTTTGAGAACCACTGACTTAGACATTGGTATTTCTAGAGAGGGCCAACAGTGGCCCCTGTGACGATGAGCATGTTTTTAAAATGAGATATTATGTTATCTTCCCAAGTCATTCAACACTAGAAATGCGCATTAGAAAAAGATGCATCCCAGCCATTAATAAGCCTCCTTGTCCTCTGCGGATGTGTATAATCTAGGCTTTGTTTACTTGGACTCTTTTCAGTTTTGCCGCAAGCTCTCATTTACCCAAGTTTTTTGGCTCATAGATGTTATCCTGGGAGCGCCCAATACTCAAACCAGCATCCAGCCGCACAATGAGGATCACTCCACTACAGGAAGCTCCTGAAAGGCTCCATAACACTCCAGAGAGGATTGAGCGTGTAACACTGATCTGATGAAGCAGTGCTGAGTCGTTCTTTGTACCTGGGTCAGCATTAGAACACATCCTCTCCTGGAAGCAAAATGACAAAAAGATATGGCCAAATGCTGACTCAAACAGTATGGGGCACAAATATGAGTGCTTTTCTAGCAAAAAAGCCCTTTTTCTAAAAACCTTTCTATAGATATTTTTCTGCCAATTAACCCTGCTTTAGGAGAGATTTGCCTATCTCAACCCCCAGCTTTGCGCCTTTGCGGCTCGCGGCGTCACTCTCCTGCGTCTCAGGTATAATTTGCATGCCTCGGTCAAGGCTAAACAGAAGCGGATGAAGCGTTGCGGTTTGAAGGTCTCCCTGCTTTATCTGCCGACTCCTAAAAGCCGGGCGTATTTGCATTGCTTTTCATTTCCGCAGGCTCGGCGGTGCGAATGATAAAGGAGAGAGAGCACACTGTACCAACCTTGCTCAACAAAGGAAGCAGAAGCTAATGATTTGCATACGGAGAAAGCGAGGATAAGGCCCACACAGCGCTGCCTCGGGTCTTATTATCGCCTCCATCATCGTTCCGAGCTGATGCCTGTCAACATCCAGAGTAGAAGCTGGGTCACATGGTAGGTGTCAGAGGCAGCTGTCTCCCCTGGCAGTCATCTCACCCCCTCCCCAAAAAGAGTCTATATTTCAATAGAGGATATTGTTTTCTAGTTCAGCTAACTTCTAGAGTAAACTCCCACAATGCCCGGCGTTCACTCGTCAGTCTCACTTCACGCGGGCCTGACAATGCTCTCAGGTCTGCTCACAGGAATGTTTTATTTACCGCCTTTTAATCATGCAGGAGATTAATGAAAATGTGATCGCTGTACATTATTTAACTCGTCCCCAAGGTTCAGGGTCTTCCTCACGGCGTGACATGAGGTGAACAGTTGACATCTCTCACAATATATATCTCTTTGTCCATAGAAGTAAAAAACAAACAAGAATGTGCATATGATGTATTTATGCTGTATCCATTATCTGTTAACAATGTACAATTAGTTTCTGCATATCATTTTTTCTCTTTTCTTTTTCTGATTTGTGGATTTTTATTCATTTATTTAAAGTATTTTAGTTTTAACTGCATTTGTTGTTATGTATGCCTTGTGTCTTATCATTTCTTAAAATGCAAATAAATCAATGCTTTCTGCTTCATGAGTAGTTGTCATCTCGCACAATATTTATCTAGCTGTCCCTCTATTTGTATATAGACTGAAAAAGGAGATTTGAAAAAGGAGATTTTCATAAGGAATGACCCTGTTATAAAATGTGACAATCAATATGAGTATTAATGATATATCCTAGTTTTCATTCTTTTTTTCGTTTGTTTTTTCCTCCCTCTTTTCACCTTCTGATTTGTGGGTTATTTATTTATTTTCAGTTGTAAATGTCACCCGTTTTGTCATGTTTCATGTAATCATAGCATTTAAAAAAAATGCTTATAAGAATTCAATAAATAAATAAAAAACACTGCATTATTTAACTTGTCCATTGAGCTTACTCTGCTTTATGGCATGACACTGATTTGAAGAGTTGACTAGTTGTCCTCATCTCCCATAATAGTTATATCTTTATATTTAGTATTTGTATCAAGGTACTGAAAAATAAATGTACCACCTCCTGTTATCCTTTCCTATCCTGTGCCTTCCTTAGGCCACACCATTATCATTTATATTTTTGGAGTCTGTAAAATCATAAGTGCAGCTGAGGAGTTTTATAGGCAATTTCCCCAAAACACATTTATCTAATGTCTCAGAGCTGATACTCCGATCCCCGCTCTTATTTACTGTTATAAGTATAAACTTTTACATGCTCTGCATTTCCCTCTGTCCTGTAGTTTTTTTTATTTTATTTTCTCAGACTGGTCACCCTCTGAAAGGTGACCTTCAGTTCATATATCTGTTGCTATAACTCACTGCTCCTATCTCAGCGGGACCTCTGCGCAGAAGATAAAACCTTTTTTTATGTTTCACAGTGAATCAAGTCACTTCATGCCAACATTTCTCAGACTATTCAAACAAAATGACAATGTTAGCATTCAGGCCCAGCCTTTCTCCTTTGTGCATCCTTGTTGAATTTGGATGCCAGCCAGAGAACATTTCAGAGGTAAATAACATTTCTCTTTTTTTTCATGTGGCTTTAACCTTGCTGCATTTCACCAGAGGATCAAAAACCCATTTTCAGCGTCAAAAACAACGCCTTATCTTGGCTTATTCCTTCTGTCTGTTTGACACGCTGATGCAATTCATGCATCACCTGCAGCCGGGGAAACAGGAATGCTAAGCAACTGGTTTAGTTTTTACTCAGAAATCTGCACAAGTTTAGCCTTTTTATTAATGCTTTCACTCCTTACTTTTCTCACTATCTTCCCTCCCATCGCCCTCTCCTCCTGTCTCCCCCTCTTCTCCTGGGGGAGGAGATGTACAGTCCCTTATAGTGCTGTTTTCCTCCGCATGACAGATGGAGGCTATAAATACACCTTTTCATTGTATTCTGGTAAACACGGCCATGTTTCGTGTAATATTGCCGTTCCCAAGACAGCACTAGGATCCAAGAGGAAGTCGTGTAACCCTCCTGTCGGGGTTTACCATGCATGTATAGAGCACCACCCACATCTGTATTCAGTTACAGATGGTTTTCCTCTCAGCTGCAGCGTCTTGATTGTTGTTTGATTGCACGTTCCAGTCCAGAGTGAGGTATACAAAAATAAACAAGAAAAGTGCAGACACCAGCTCATCAAGCCTGATTTCCAATCTAACATAGTGTGACTGAGTAATGGACTTTTTCCACTTGGCATCGGAGCTGAAAACACCACACCGAGCTTTAAGATTCTTAGTTCCTCAGAGGTATATCAAATCAATATCCGTAGTGGCAGGTAGGATATTTATTCAAAATGCACTCCCTCTCCTGATAAAAAGAGGAGAGGAGGGTCTGCAGGAGGCTTGCAGCTTAGACTCTGTCTGTGTTAGACGGTGGACATTCACAGTAACCAACGATGACAGTTTCTATTTTTACACTCCTCACTCCTCCCAGAGATTCTGAAATCCAACATTGTCACGGCGGCTGGCTGGCACAGGGAGGACTCATATTTTTAAATGTTAGGGGGGAAATATGTTTGACTTGTACATAGTAACTCATTATCTGTAAAGGTTATAAGTTAAGTGGCCATAAGCGAACAATCAGCTGAGGGGAAGAAATAGGACATACTTTCTCAAGATTCATTCAAGATTTGCATTGCAACATGCAAAAATAGCTACAGCGTAGGTTTTGGAAGTGAAAATCCAAAGTTCAAGGTTCCTACAACAATGCAGCATCCAATATATTTAACACATTGAAGGGAAAAAACACATAGAATATTAAAAATGCAGTATGTAAAATAGAGATATGATGATAAAATGAAATGCTGTACACTGTAATAAAATTGCAATGGAAACACATGTGGATTGTAAACAAATGATTGTGCTATAAACAAATGAATGTGAAGCAAATGTACAGAGCTCAGGAATGTAACAATCTCATGGCCTACGGTATACAGTATAAGTTACTGGGCACACAGGTGACCATGTTGCACTATGAGGTCATTCAGCCCACAGGACCGCCTACTTCCATCTACGCAACATTGCAAAAATCAGGGATATCTTGCCTCAAAACGATGCAGAGAAACTAGTCCATGCATTTGTTACTTCAAGGCTGGATTATTGTAACTCCTTATTATCAGGGTGTACCAAGAAGTCAGTCAAGTCGCTTCAGCTGATTCAAAATGCTGCAGCTCGTGTACTAACCAGAGTTAGGAAAAGGGACCACATTACTCCTGTTCTGGCTGCCTTACACTGGCTCCCTATAGAACACAGGATAGAATTTAAAATTCTTCTTCTCGCCTACAAAGCCCTTAATGGGCAGGCGCCATCTTACCTTAAAGAACTCATTATACCCTACTGTCCTACTAGGGCATTGCGTTCCAAGAATGCAGGGTTGTTGGTTGTTCCTAGAGTCCCTAAAAGTACAATGGGAGCCAGAGCCTTTTCTTATCAAGCTCCACTTTTGTGGAATCAGCTTCCAGTTTGTGTCCGGACGGCAGACACCCTATCCGTTTTTAAGAGTGCGCTTAAGACCTTCCTTTTTGATAAAGCTTATAGTTAGGGCTGATTAGATTCAGCCCCTAGTTTTGCTTCTATACTGTAGGCTTAGTTTGTCGGGGGACATCTTACTTCTTCCTTCTCTCTGTCTATACCTGTGTACTCTCATGTTCCAAATAACCCAGCTTCCCCCAAATTCATTTTTTGTGTCTATCTACGCCGGGATCCTGAGTCGAGGCTGATCCTGTTGCTGTAGTCTTGAGTCCTGGATCCTGAGTCGTGGCTGTGCCTGTTGCTGTGGTCCTGGACCCTGAATTCTGGATCCTGAGTCCTGCATCCTGAGTCCTGGATCCTGAGTCCTGCATCCTGAGTCCTGAATTCTGGATCCTGTAACCTGAGCCCTGGATCCTGAGTCGTGGGTGTGCCTGTTGCTGTGGTCCTGGATCCTGAGTCTTGGATCCTGAGTACTGGATCCTGAGTCCTGGATTTCGAGTCGTGGCTGAACCTGTCTCTGCGGTCCTGCCTGACTCTCATCATACTACTTCCCTGATGGCTCCTACAGGATTGTTGACATCCTCGTGGATTCAACTTATTATTATAGACACACGCATTTCCAAACATTTGGACTACTTATGTTGTAAATGTATTATCTTTTCAATTTACACACGGCATCTATTGCACGTCTGTCCGTCCTGGGAGAGGGATCCCTCCTCTGTTGCTCTCCTTGAGGTTTCTCCCATTTTCCCCTTTAAACTGTGGGGTTTTCTCCGGAAGTTTTTCCTTGTACGATGTGAGGGTCTAAGGACAGAGGGTGTCGTATTGTCATACTGATATTCTGTACAAACGGTGAAGTCCACTGAGACAAATGTAACATTTGTGATATTGGGCTATATAAATAAACATTGATTGATTGATTGATAGTTGTTGGCAATGAAAATCGTAGTTAATGGGCCCCGCCAAGAGTGTTAAATATAATACACCAAATGAAACAAAAACATGTAAAGTAGGATATGTGTAAATCTAAAGTAGGATGTAAAAAACATGCATCATCATTATGCTGTAAGACTAACAAACATATTTCAAAGTTTGAAGCCTCTGGTTTTCACAATAACAGACTTTAAGTTGACGCACGTTTGGCAAAGGCTACTCTTTCAAACAATTTCTAACTCTTAAGTGAAGTGAATACTGCCATTATCCCCTTTTCGTCCCATCGAGCCTCCGCGGCCAGAGTCTGGAATCCAATTGAACAATCTACCACAGTCCGGGTTCCCTGATGAAGACTGAGCAGACTGTTAGCAGCTGGATGGTCAGAAGGATGGTCAGAAAAAGCTGATATTTGTTCAGAAAAACTTTTCAAAGGTAATGTCTCATAGTCTACTGATGAACTCAATGCCCCAGCCCATACCGATCAGCCAATACCTTTCTGCATTGGAACAAAGAAACACGACATAATACTGTTGCATGTTACTGTAGGACAGCTGTCCGCCACTGCCTGAGACACAGTTTAGTGAGAACAAAAACGAGGGGGGAAAGCCCCTTAAAAGGTTGAATGGGAATTAAATCATTTTAAGTAATTTTGAGTGTTCCCAAAGCC
>NW_011365071.1:6725-7806 GCF_000735185.1 Notothenia coriiceps
GTCATTAAGTGCTATTAAAATGTTAATGTGCTACATATCCACACAAACAAACAAAGTGTGCAATCCAATGAATGTTAATATAACTGGGTTTTGATAGATAATATATATATTTTTCTTCTCTCAATTATTTTATTTCTATTGTGCACTCTAATCAATATTAATCAAACTATTGTTCGTTTATACATTTTAAGAATGGCGTTTATCTTTTTTGAGAATGAGTTCTTATTTGATTTTATTTATTGGGGTCTACAACAGATGATACAAATGTTTGTGTCAGTAAATGTGTGGCAGTGTTGTTTGTGAAAATAACGGGGACAGAGCTGCTGTCAGACGAACAGCTGTGCGGCGTCATCACAAACGGACGTCGCTTCACGTGACGCTCCGGAGGAAAGGACGTCCCATTGCTCTTAAAACTCATTTCCCTGCTTCTCGTGGTTTCCTTGCATCCCTCCATGCTTCCCTGGAGGGAGGGACTAAACACAGGGAAACGACGCAAGTGAGGGAAGCAAGATTTTAATTTAACCGACCTGAGACGGGGCCCTGGTCACCTCTCACTCTCGCGGGGGGTGAGCGGAGAACTGCGCACAGCAGCTGAGGCCCTCTGGGCGGGGCCCCCTGCGCAAGGCGGGGCCCCATGCAGCCTGCCTGATTGGCCTGTAGGGAGGGGCGGCCCTGGATGGAAGGCTGACAGGCAGGTAGGCCATCCAGTTATTTTAGCCGGCCCGGCTAAAATGATTGGTAGTGCTTTTTACAGTACTACGGCTTCCACAGATGACATTTTTGTATGGATTTTTGTTGTGACTCGACAGTTATGTTAGGTTAAGTTATGTTTTTTACTCTAGTCTTGTGTTTTGATCTTGTCACTTCCTGTTTTTATTTTGAAAGTAATCCTTCCCTCTCATTCCAGATCCCACATTTTCTGCCTTTGTGTGTTTCATTTTGCAGCTCGTGGTATACAAATAGACAAGGGCTAGAATATTAATGTAAAAATAGTGCCATATTCTGACATGCCTGTAGAAATGTTGGATCAAAAATATTGCATACAATAGCACAGATGCCTTCACCACGAATGGCTACAAAA
>NW_011365071.1:7858-37392 GCF_000735185.1 Notothenia coriiceps
CTCCAGGTCACAAAGTCAACCTTACATGATGATGTGAACCAGTTTTCAAGCACAGTAAATATTTTCTTCCCAGAGTATATGATGGGACCAAAGTGATGTTTAGTACATGGTTTTAATAATACTTTTGCTTTTCAATGTTTGCCATTTCAAACCATGAGCTGGTTTAAATAATATTTGCCTTGATTTACAATATGTTCTCATTTGTTTCATCAGTAGGCCTACAGTTTTGAAGCTTTTGTGCTTTTCTTTGCCATAGTCCACTTTGGACTATATGAAATATTTCAGGATTGCACTTTTAACTCACTTGAAATGTTCTCACTTGCTTTGTTTCAAAACATAACAAATGCCATAATCTGTTCATTGGGGACCATCAATGCTATTTTTCATTGCTGTTGCCGGCCACTATTGCTCATGTAAACCTACTGCTGCTGCTGCGCTACCTGTAATCTCAGATGCACCCTGAGTCATTTTGTTCTGGAACCGGGCCTGTACACGGCCATATACTAAACAAACTACAGAGCCCATTCCGTGTCCTGTTATGGTTTACTTCCTCTCTGCCTTCTTCTGGTGATTTATCTGACGTCCAGCGCTCCGTCTTTTAACCTCTTTTCCTTTCTCTTTCTTGATCCTCCTTACAACCTTCATTATAGTCCTTGACAGCGGTCTGTACTGCTGTATGAACAACGTGTCACATGTTAAGAATTTACAATCAGAATCGAGTATTCAACTAAGCCGTGTAATACAAGTTGTTAGTAGCCTTAAGGGCCTAACCAGTTGTTATGCTATACCACATTGCCCTTCACTGGATGTACAATAACTGCATTTTAGCATTTAAAATACCTAGCCATTATTTTGCAGTTATTTTGGTAAAAGTAACTAAAGTAGTGTAACTCATTACATTTCAGAGACAGTAATATTGTAATGTAACTTATTACTTTCAAAAGAAAGTAATAAGTAATATGTAATATATTACATTTTGGAAGTAACTTGCCCAACACTGTTATAGACACATGCATTTCCAAACATTTGGACTATGTTGCAAATGTATTATTTTTTCAATTTACACACAGCATCTATTGCACGTCTGTCCGTCCTGAGGGATCCCTCCTCTGTTGCTCTCCCTCAGGTTTCTCCCATTTTTCCCTTTAAACTGTGGGTTTTCTCTGGAAGTTTCTCCTTGTACGATGTGAGGGTCTAAGGACAGAGGGTGTTGTATTGTCATACTGAAATTCTGTACAGACTGTGAAGTCCACTAAGACAAATATAAAATTTGTGATATTGGGCTATATAAATAAACATTGATTGATTGATTGATTGATTCAGTCTTCAAAAGATGTAAATTACGGGATGTTGTACTTTTGAGCAAACAAATTCCAGGGAAAATGTGAAAAATGGAGGGCTGTACAAAATGTGAAGGGAGTCAATGTTATAATCTCTTCAAAGTATGCTACAACAATTAGTGCACATTCAACAGAAAAGCTGATTGCATAATGGACCACCTAAACAAACCTTCCTTTTTAAAATGAATGTTGCCATAAAAGTATTATTGAACATGTGTTACTACAGTATGTGCGTCATGTGAAAAGATGATCATACTGCCTGTGCTGCAGCACCTCTTTTCACCCTCTGTCTGAAACCAGAGCCCTGATTGGTTAGCTGGCTGGCTCTGTCGTTGTTGGTCAACTGTTTGGAGATGTCCCACCCCTTAGCCAGCCATGTACAACGTGTTGGAGCTCTTGCTAATAGAAAAGCAAGTGTTGCATAATGATGTCATTATGTTGCTGAAGTGTATATAAAGGAGTCCAATCGACGCGTTTCAAACGGGGGGAGAGAAACTCCCTCTCGAGGGAAGTTTGGGATTTTAGCCTTTGCAGACCGTTTACATGCACACAAACCTATAAAACACATTACCGGAAATGTTAAATCTCCAACAGCATAATAAAGCCTCTTTAATGTCCATCTCTTATGTTCTCTAAACATATCTTCATTTGTAATTCCTGGATGTTATTTTTTCACTTTTTACAAGGACTGGCATCTATCAAGTCGGGAAGACATTGTGCTCTGTGAACACGTGGGAGAGAAGGTCACGCTCAGAATAGACAAGCAGACTTTCAGTCGCTGCTCTGAATTCATGAACAGTCAACTAAACTGTACTTTGTTGCCAAAGTACAAACTGATGCTCATAATGCAAGTTGACAGACACTCCCTTCATTTGGACCCTTTGCATAATGGGTTAGGAATAAAAACAGTATTAATGTCGAAGCAGCTGTCAGCTAAATGAATAAAGCCCATTGTTCTCAGTTCTCCTTTGGAGACAAGCAATGCAAAGAGTGGGCATATCCGAGGAACACTCTTTGTTACTTTTTTTCTGAGACAGATGGGACTGACTGGTTCTTTGTCATGGCTTGGGGTAGTTGTCTCAGTCTACAACAGAGTGGGCCATGCAGACAAACAAACCAGTGGTTATTGAAGCGATTATGGCGCTGTCACAGTCTGAAGTGTTTCTGTGTTTGCTAGACTTTATGTGATTTCTCTTTTGGTCTCATCGCTAATACAGGATTACCCTGTTGCCATGTGCCGCAATTTAACTACATATCAATGTGCTGGATAATTACAATGCGGCTACGGGGAAACCAGCACACAGTCATAAATTAGCTGGCAGAATAGAATAAACTCTTCACCCTGAGGGGCTTTTATTGTGATATAAAAAAACAGGTGGCAGTAGGTAACGCTGCACAGTGTTAATGCCGGAGAAATAATGTGTATACGCTTCAAATTGGTTGTCTGAGTTGTAATGCTCATCCAAGATGAAAAGCTCAGCTAGAGGCTGTCAGGGACAGTTAACGTATTTCAAAAGCATTATTTAAGGCTCTCCATGGACAGGAAGCCGATACTGTAGATGGGAATTCTACATGCTGAACAAGCTTAAGGGAGAACAACATCTATTTGTTCCAGCTGACATTATTAAAGTTGAAATATGATCATAGGTTTCCTGTGAGATTAGCGAAAAGAAGGATGGCTTAATTATGAACATTTTTGCTAGAAATGTCTACAAAGTATGCTCTTGTTTATAAAGTAACAAACAGCAATGTGAGCATTTATCAGAGAGAGAAAAATGGCCTTCATACTTTTTTAGGGTTACAGATAAAATGGCATTTATACGTAGCTATGCCATTGCTCAAGGGATTAAATGTCGGTCTGTCCACCACTAAAATATCTCCACCCTTTGAGATGCATTGATGATCCCATGAATTTTCATCTAGCGACACCAGCAGGTCAAAGTTTTGCCTTATTCAGGGGAGTATCTCCACATTTTCTGTATAAATAGGCAGACAATATGGTGAAGACATTCAGATGGCTAATGACTTCAGTGATCCCTTGACTTCTCCTGAGGCTGACATTTGGGGTTCAGGGTAAAATGTCCTGACAACTAATGAATGGATTGTCATGAGATCTGGTACAGACATTAATATCCCGCCCTCGGGATGATTTGTAATAACTTTGGTGTCCACCTGGCTTTTCCTATGGCTCCGTCATTTGGTCCAAATTGAAATCTGTCCAAAATTTTGAATTTTTGAGTAAACAACATTTTACCAACCGCCTCTGCTGCACTTTAGTGCTTTAATAATGTTAAAATAATAAACCATGAGAGAGACATAGTAAGAACCTGCACTCAGTAAACAAGCTTTAGGTGCACGACAAGACATGTATTCATGTTCGTAAGTAATGTAAGAAGAAGACAAGGAAAAAGTCTGTCTTTTGTGTTCTGTTGCTATTTTATATATGTTGATTCGTACAGGATCTGTTTTGTAATTCTTGGTAGGAGAATTATTTGTTGATTGTTGTGTGTTTTACTGACCAGGGACCGCAAAGGAAATTCATCATCCTAAAATAAATATATTTGTATTCAAGACCTACGGTGGCCAACAGATGCAAGCACGCTACTACGGCCCAAAGCACTTGCATTATGAGAAACAGTGACAGTTGGCCAATTTATAATCCCAAAACATCAAGAAACTCTCTGGTCCCAGCTGAGTGCATCACATTTTAGTTGCCTGGTTTCTGTCGTGTTTTGAAATTCTTGCTGCATTTTTTCGTACAATGATTTTTAGTAAAGTTGACCATGTCTCGTCAAGTTGGTGAAGATGTTTCTTTATTCGCATATGTTTTGGCACATTTGTCTTTTAACATTAACATTGTCTCTGAATCAGTGTGTGTCTTCTAGTGGAAATGTTTTGGGCCGTTTTAAAACGTTTGTACCTGATGGCCACCATAATCGTCCTTGTTTAAACGAGGCATATTGGTTACATACTGTATAAATGATTGAAGTCTGAAGCAAACATGAAACAAAAGAATGATTTTGTTTGAATAAGTGTTGCAAATGGCACTTAACAGTTCATGTTGATGAGATGAGTTGCATCTGGTCGATTTTTGTGGCAGACATATATTTACTGAACTTAAACGCCTCTAAAAAAATATTATGTTAACATATCTTCCATTAAATCAAGTTGTTACCATGAGGTCAGTGCAATTCAGCTCTGTGGCAACTGAGGGGAAACCTCAAATGATTAGCTTGTGGATAAGGCTTTCTTCCTTCTGCTTAGGAAACAGGAAACAGGCTATTACCCTACAAGGGCTACACAGGCTGTATGACTTTACCATTAACAGCCCATGAAGCGTGAATCCAGAATGAAAGTAAGGCTTTTCCTTTTGCACTGTAATTAAAAATAAAGAGACGTTAACTTTAAACTTAGAAAACCCAGAGAAGTCATTGCACTCGGTTTCGTAAACAGAAAAGAGTCTTGATCCTGGTCCATGGGTCGACCATTTATGTGTCGCAGCACATCCTGTACGAGGCTAATGTACACATTACACATCAATTAAATGAACATTTTTACAATAATATGACCTTTAATTATTCCTTGCACAGGAATGTCAAACATGTTATCTGCTATTAGTCGCAGTGGAAGGAAATGGAGTTTAAGGCTGCAGTTAATGGCTTTAATGGGTGCACACTGTTAACAAAAATCACCAAACTGGGAAATAATACCTCCTTGTTGTGCCTGGGAGTGTTTTATAACAAATGCAGTCTTAAGGCTGTAAATTATTTAGTGTTTTCTCACACATTTAAGATATGACGTAAACGATTTCACCCTACATCTTATTATCTCTTTATAATCACTTCAACTACACGACTGACAATTGTGCCTATTTTCAGGACAAACTAAATCCTTTTCAAATTGAAATATTTTACAATGAACTATTGACACTATATCTTCTAATCTACATTTACTCACTAGGAAACCTATAAGAAGTATTGAATTTAGGGTTATTATAACAAGGCAGCAATCTGGCATCATTCAAGCCACACAAACAAAACAAATAAGTAACTAAGTAGTAATAAGTTAGTGAGTTTGACATGGTAACTTAAAACAATACAACTTAATAAAAATTGCTACTTTTCAACCAAAAGATACATATTCAGAAGGATCTGTTGGCTTTATACATGACCACATCCATGGCTATGTTTCCATTCGGATACCAAGCTAATGTTAAAGATACCAAGCTAATGTTAAAGGTCCCATGTCATGGCCATTTCTACTGATCATAATTCCATTGTTGAGGTCTACTAGAATAGATTTACATTGTTCAATGTTCCAAAATGACATTGGTTTCTCATACAGCATCTCTGTAATAAACGGCTTGTTGGAGCTCCTCCCCCAAAAGCATAATAGTATATAATAATGGTTGTCAGCTAATATTGTTTCATGAGTTTCAACATTAATAATAAAAAAGAAAGGGTTTTCCATAACATCCATCATTATTTTAACAAAGGCAAAAACCACCTGAAGAAACCACAAACATTATTTTGATATTATCATGGCTGTTTTATCAGATTTAGCCGTTTCCATACAGATTTTATAATGCAATAAGCATAGACACCTTCCCACCGGGGCTGTGTGTGCACCATGTATTCCTGCCCTGTCTAACCATGATATGCATTATTGCAGAAACATAATTGCAGGGCTGCACTTATCTCACGCTGTATGTCAGCATAGGATTTTGCACACTATCACATTTTCCAGCCTCCAGGAATTATATCCATGTTCTACAATCTTCCCAATCTGTTCCTCATTTCGCCCAGTGGTTGACTAAACACTACCCATACCTGTCTCTACCACTGCCATGATTCTGTATTCAAAGCTGTCTCAGTATGATGGGATGATTATAGTTAGCTGTATGTGCCTCGTTTCTTCACTGAAGGAGGATGCGTTGTCCATTAAGTGTAACAGATGTAAATATGCAGTGGGGTTTATTTAATTTTTGTTTGTATAATCACACAAATTCTGTGTTTTATATTATTTTATTCTGTGTTCTTCATTTTATTGAATGTAAAATACCTGGCAAGGTCGGAGATCAGTGGGCGGAACCTCTGAAGTGTGGTCGCTGTGCTCAGGAGTTTTTTGTTGTGAGGACTTTTCCCCCTATATATTGTGTCCCTCACGTTTCCTCTGCCTTTTCGTAAAATGTTCCATGTGAGAGGAATCATTGTGAGGAATTGATGTAAAACTGATCGTTTTATCTGTTGTCAGTCAGTAAACAGAGATCGTCTCAACTTTACGCTGGCTCGGGTCTCATCCATTATCAACACAACGCAGAGACCGCTTAACCACATCAGTTTATTTACAGTTATATACCAGCTCACATATGGCCTACAGTAAACACAGTCGCCCTTTGATGACTAACAGTATCCTAGAAAGGCAAATGTACGCAGCAGTCAAATATTCTGGATTCGTCACAGCAGGTACTGTAACCTTGTGACAGTTCATCACTTTGTTCTTTGTTCATTTTCTCTGAAGCTTCTGAGGTAAAATCACTTCCTAGATTTAAGTTATTTTACATTTCCCTTCATCTCGAGGCTTCTTCACTGACCTTGCCCTGCTCTATGTTTGTTGATCTTATAATTTCATATTTTAATTGATCCAACTCAGCTCACACGTCATTTCTGCCTGTTTGATGTTAGGCAATCCTGTGGAAGATTTCTGCATGGACAATAATTTTCCACGCCTCCTCACGTGAACGCGTTAAATGATCAATTCATGTTCTCGCGCTCCCCTCCTTGATTTCTTTATCATTAACAAGAATATCTGTTTGGTAATTAAAACCCGGTAGGCTAATATATTTGACATGCCTTGGGCTCAGATGTGTGATGAATCTCTGCATAGAAAATAAGTAATTATGCCGATTGAGTATTATAGGAAAGCTATATACAGTATCAGGTGTTGTGGCTAAAGATGGCTCGAGCTATCCAAGTATTTATCAAAAATGTAAATAAGCACTGAAATGCTAAATTAGGTGTGTTTTATGCACAGGTTCGAAGCAAAACAATTAGGATACACTTACAGTAGCAATAGTTGTTAGCGCTGTAGGCTAGCCATGACTGTCCAGTAAAGATTATTAACATAAGTTGTTTACCGAACAAAACAGGTCCACTTGGCCATGTAATCTACATCTAAGCGAAAAACATTTAATGGCAGGTAATCCAGGCAGAGCAGGGCTGGGAAAGGTATCACTAAATGGAACAGAACTCTAACGGCCTACAAGGATGTGACAAAGAGTGACAGGAAATAAGAACTTTAAAACATGCAGAACTAAACACAAGGAAAAACACAGCTGGGGAGAGCAGGAAGAACACAGGGGCATCAGGTGTGAAGGGGCAGATGATCAAAACACAGACAGGAAGTACAAACAGGCATGATGCAGGGCGTGACCATATTTCAAAATAAAAAAGGAGACACTGACAGATTGCTATGTCGTTTAAGAAAAGCAGTACCATAATATTTTTACAAAATCGTGCAGCAAAGGTGAAAAACAGCTTGAGCAAAAATAAATACCTTTTGGTAGAAATGCTGCTGTTGAATCAGATTTTGCAATTTCGATACAGCTTTTCTATTGCCTTAGTAGTCCCTATACCTCTAGACTTCTACCCACCCTTGTAGCTTTCTGTGGAAACAAATAAAATAGTGAGGGAAAGGGTCTATTTAACGTCAATGGAGTAGACATTGTAGCTGGTTACAAAGAGGCTTTGTTCAGAACAATGGATGAGGATGAGAAGAACAACAGGAGGCAAATTGGACCCAGGATTTGGTTTTAGTAGCTGCGGGGGGTTGTTATTTCGATGTGGACCCATGTGTGGACCTTTATTAAGACTGCAATTTGGACTTGGAATTGAATACTTGTCTATCAAGGGCTTCACAATCCTCAAGAAAGCAGTAATTTTGATCAACAACCACTGCATGTTATTGTTGTCTCTTAACTCAGCAGTGGCAGCGCTAAGTGGTGTTTTGAGTTATGACGAAATAGCTGTAAGAGATGGCTGTGAATGTTCAGGGGCCTCATTTATAAAGGGATATACGCTCAAAAAATGGCGTACGCCAGTTTCTACGCAATGTTTGCGATTTATAAAATACTAACTGGCGTACGCCATTTTTTGAGCGTATATCCCTTTATAAATGAGGCCCCTGAACATTCACAGCCANAAATTACTAAAATAACTTTTTTTTCCAATGTAACGTGTGTGTGCGTCTGTGGTGGTACTGTCGTCCTTCAACTGCGGCCTAACCCACCAAGATCCCGAATTTATTCTGAGGGCCGCGCGGCTGATTAATTACTTGGTCAAGTTATGCGATACATAAGAATAAGAATAGTAAGAATACTTGTAGAATAGAATAGAATATATAGAAATATAATTATCTACTTATTATTTACGTATGTCATACAGGCTCTCTCGCTCCTCTTCGTTTGTGCTCTCTCCTTATCATCGTTTCCTCCTCCACTCTCGCACGCTCATCAATTTCCCGTTCTCGCTCACACATCTTCACTTTTCCATCGTCCACTTGCTCTTCATTCTCCTCCCTTCCCATTGTACCCATCTACCTACAACCCCTAGGCATCCATTCCCCATATCATTCCTCGCCATATCATATCAACTCTCTGTTCCTACTCTACTCCATGAAATCCCACTCAGATTTCTCTACTACCTACACCCCGCTTTCCGAGAAGGTGTTCCTGTGTTCCCCGCCACTTCTCGGTACCCGCTTCTCGCACCGCAAAGACTCATACCACTTCACTCGCGCCGTCGGACCTCTTTTGCGACTTCTCACCTCCTGCTCCTTAGCGTTGCGGGAGCACCTTTTATCCCCTCCGAATTGTAGAGGAGACACGCACTCCCGTCCAGCATCCGTCCTTTCGCCATTCGACCCTCAGACTTTACTTCACCGATGTAGACCTTCAGCGAAACCTATTTTCGCAGAGATCGTTCCTGTCATTCACATCCCTAAAACCTTGCTGCACGAATAAGAACCCGATCGATCAGCCCACATGATCTCTTCCTAAGCCCCAAGATGATCTCACCTCTCTGTCATCTCATTAATCTGGTCTCTGGTACCACCACCAACCTATTCTTGAAAAGAGTTAACTCAGGATATTGAAGAGATTAAAATAGGAAAAATCTATAAATAATACTTAGTAGACCGGTCTAAAATAAAATAGGCTATTTTATTTTGTTCATCCTATATGGATACCATTTGCTAAGTCACAGAAATCAGAAAACAAGGGAAAGGTGAAATACTTACCTCTGATTATACTGCAGAAAATATTCATTGTCTATGTTTAATGTTTTGTCTATTTGTCTATTTCGTCAGTAAATTGCCGGCTGTTCTATTCAAACCACCTGGTCTCTGGTCTAATTACTTACCTGTCTATCCACTCTAGTAGAACCCAGAATCCTTCTAGTCAGATAGCATAGCCCAAGATAAGAAGTGTTACATTTACTATACAGTCTTATTGGTTTTAAATGTTATACTTTTATCCTATTTTTTGTGAAACACTTCAGACTCCATCAAAGGCTCTATATCGATGAAAAAATTTGAGTTGAGATGGCAGACAGCAGTTTCTGATGACAATCACACTGTGCAATGTATTTCAATTGTGCATGCATAAATCACTGTCACATTGTACCTGGATGACAAAGCTTGAAGACTCGTGTGGTTTCGAAAGCCTTTTTAAAATATGTATTCAAGAGCAAACTATTAGGTGTCTGTTTTATAGGGAGGAAGTAATAAATTAGTAAAGTACACTGCTGGATTAACCTGCTTGGTAGCCTCGAGGCAAGAAAGAGCTCATTGGGCCCCACTAACCCCCCCCCCTTTCCTTCCACTCGCTTTGCATATTAGAATATTATACCTTGCCCTAGTTTTACTGTTTAATTTGATTAAACATTTTAATGACAGTAAGCTCTGGGGCTCGATTAGTAATTCAGTTCAATGAGGGAGTGGGTGGTCTCAGATAGTCTCGGGGTATAAATATCTTGGTAAAAAGTAAAGTTTCCTTTCATTTCATTTCAAACCTTTATTTTATGCAGGTGAATCCCATTGAGATCATTGATCTATTTTTCAAGGGAGACCTGCTGCAAGTAGGTTCCACATGAAGACATACAAACATAAAACAACAGAACAACAAAAAGGCCATCATACAGCAAAGTTACAGGGATTACAATTGACATACCTATCGACGTACAGGTACCAACAGCATCCGATTGTGTAGCAACCAACCGAGCTTTAAAAACATTTAGAGGAACCAGATTGCTCAGTTTCCATTCCTTTTGCAGACTGTTCCAAGGTAGTGGAGCTGCACATCGAAAAGCTTTCTTCCCTAAGACAGTCCTAGCACTTTCACATTGACACAAATGGATGTATTTTTACTGAAACAGAGCACAAGCTCAGTAGGAAGAAGATAACTGAGGCTGCTTTCTTGCCTGTCATGTCTATAGACACGCCTTTGCTCTTCAATTGAGTTCATCATTGCATCTTGGAAAGATTAGAAATGACTTCCTCAGTAAATCGTCAGTCTGGTCATTATTTTAATCATTGAAGTTATTGGCTAATATTTTTAAGAGCGCAAACACTATATTTTGCAACTTGTTTTTGTACTGTGCTCATTTGAAACGTTTTCAACACATTACAACTTAACACAATTATAAAGCAGTGTAGGTCAATTTTATTCAATTTATAACCAATTTTTAAAAACTACTCTGCTCTGGAATCCTTTTTTAAATGTGTTGCCAGTTTTTTTTGTTTAGTGTCAGTTTAGTGTTTAGTGCACACCGCGGTTGAGTGCAATCTTCACACTAGCTTTACGATGTCCTAAACATCCCTCAAACTTGTCCCATTCTGTTGGTCGAAATATTTCAAATCAATTAAATCAGTAGAGCGATACAATGTGAGACTACATTACATGTTACTTGTTAGTGTTAGTTAACCTATGCTCCCCTGATCCGAACACCAACGCACTATTCCACTGTGCCACAACCTCCGACTCCAAGACTACAAATCATTAATAAATGTAGCACATCATTTCTACTGACGTGTTTACCCTAAAATAGCGTTACATCAGAGGTCCTGAAAAGTGTTTTCCGATCGCTGTTGTTTACTTTTCAGGGTCAGTTCGGGTTTATTGATCGCCCGCTGAGATGACACTGCATGGAAGCCACATCAATAAAGGACATCATCATCAACAAAGGATTTAACACAGGGGTCATTTACCCACTGTTGGCTAAAAAAGTCCATTTAGAGGTTCTTTGAGTGGGGAAAGACCAGCCGAGATAATGGGATACCACTGAAAGCCGAGGCATGTTTTCGAGAGCATGTCCTCATTTCACTATGACACAGTTTAATGACTCCATTGTAAATATGGGAATATGCAGTGAAATGTGAAACAACCCAGAAAAATACCTCTACAAAACATGCAGAGACATATAATACATCCCGAATGCAACTTTTATGTGTTGCTAATATGTAGAAATGTAGAAGAATCCCCATGAAGCGAGGCAATTGATTAAACCATCTGTGGAGCGACAGCCAAGAAGAAAAAAGAGGCCGTTGAGGCAAGGACAGGAAAATCCATGGTCCATTACATAATAATGGAGAATGGTACATGAACATAAACACAGACTGTTACAGTAGCTGAACAACAATTAAGATGTCAGCTCACTGTAGATGACCTCAATCGTCTAACGGCTATCTTTTGTTTTGCTTTAACCCTGTTGTTGAAAATGACACAATTAAATCTGTATTCTTCTAGCCAGTGTTTGCAGTTATTGCACAGGGAGGGTTAGCGGTTGGTTGGTGGAGGAGCATGGGTCCTACAGTGTGGGCTGGAGCTCAGGGGATCCATAAAGTTCAAACAAGGTGAGTTTTATAACCAGCAGGTGCAAGTGAGCTGAGTTCAAACAGCGATACGTAATAAGCACACGTCTCACATCCTCAGAAGCAGGATTGTCTGCTCAAATCAACATCACAACAGAGCGAGGGCAGAGGGTGTTGTAATGTCTGTTGCATACCATGATTCATCTGTAGCCTTGTTCCCATGACACCTTTTGCGCACTGCTGGAAAAGATTGATATCTGACTATTTTGCAATTTAATTAAGTTATGCTGTAAGCATGTTCAGTTATTATGTAGCAGTGGTGGACTCAGGCTGTCTGAGAGGAAGGGGCAAAAATATTTAAAATGGAACCAGCACGCAGGAAATGTTCTTAGATGTAGGGCCTGTTTGGCACTGCATGGTGTTTTCTTCAGTTTAAAGGCACCCTTAATGGGCGTTTTATTGCAATTAACTAAATGCAATTATGTTTGGGTTGAGTTTGGATTGTTATTTAAGATATTAACTTTTCTTCAGAATCAGAAGTCCTTTATTCATCTGACAGCAGGAAAATGTAGAATGTTACAGCAAATTGACTTTCCATTAAGAAAGTAACATTAAATAGAGAGGCAAGCGCATGCTAACAAATAAAATAAGTGCACATCCATGGAACAGAAAATGGTATCAGCATTCTAAAAGGTATGTGAACATAAAGAGTATTGAGGTAGCACCAGATGTTAACATATAGTGTTTAAGGATTAACAAGTGTATATGTTGGACAGAGCAGTCATCTCTTGAGTATAGGCTTACAGGTTGATAGCATGACAACCTGAGCACAACCTCTCTGCATAACAGTTTTGTCCGGCTTTGAAAAATACGCTGTTAGAACAACCATCAGTAAATATGTCCCTACGTAAGTGATTATGTAACATAGAGCTCTATGTGAATGTAAGGATCCCTTTGCATACAGGCGAGCCTGCATTCCCGTGGCACAGATCCAGGGAAGAACAAGGATAGTCACAGGTTGAAATGTAACCTCAGTTCCTGACTTGAATCTAGAAGATATAGGCTGTATGTTCTATCAATATACTGGGTGTTATCTATAGTACTACATACATGTGACCCAGCAGTTTCTGTTTGTTTATGTCTTGCATTGTCCTCTCACCTTATCCCTCATCAAGGGACACTGCTTGCGCAATGTGTATCCGTATTATTCCAGACAGTGAGGCTCATAAGAATCCAGGAGGACAGCTGTTCCCGAGATTTTCAGACGTCATGACATTCAGCATTAAATGTTCAGGTCTTGGTTGTTTTCATAAGCACATTAATGTGTCAACCATGTGTACTTGTGCCACATTGTGTATGTAACTTGCTGACCCCATCATGTCCCCATACATGAACATGGTATTTGCAGATACAGTGAGTCAGCTCGACAATATACAATAAACATTTCAGTGATTTCCTGACTTAAGCTAACAGAGCCATGGAGGTAACATGTTTTTGTGCCTGCAGAATGTCTCATGTTGATTTAACATCTTGCAGGGCCACCCACGAACACATACAAAAAACTGTTGTTCTCAGTCATGACTGTAATTCCACATTTATGAAATACACTTATTTGCTTTCTAGCAGAGAGAAGGTCAACACGACTGCTACATCTGTCTGTCCAAAACCAAGCTGGAGTCAGGTTAGATTAGCATAAAGACACAAAACAAACGGGCAAACCGGATAGCCTGTCTGCAATCTTTAAGCCATACCTTTAAAGCTCACAATATCCCCTTTCACACATGAACTGTAACCCTGAAATTATCTGGACGTTACCAGAAGGAGATCTTGTGAGAACGTGATGTCCGGAACATTCGGAGTGGGCATCAAACAGGTTTTGTCCTGCCAGATTCTTGGTACAAAGTCTGTGTATCGTCCAAGTGAGCCCATGTGTGAATGGTGTAGCTTATTTTTAACAGAGAGTTCAGGAAGAATGAGTAAGCATGTTGATGACATTGCTACTCCGGCTGGCGGAAAATCTGGAAGAAAAAAAGCAGCCAAGGGTGAAAAAAAAGCATAATTTAAACAGAAATAGCCAAGAAAAGGAGATACAGGAACTTATGTTTGTCGAGGTTTGTTCGTCTACGTGAGCTCACTTATACTTTACCCATGTGCTACAACTAACCTGGCCAAATAGAGTATATTTATTAGCGGATATCTTTCTGTTATGGGCTACACGTGTATAAAACTCAGCCAATGAGTGGACCAGATTCTCAAGACATTATCCGGGTTTCTTACAAGAAAAAGGGCATACATCCGTCTTTGTATGAATTTAACCAAAGAAGACATAAAACGAGTCTTCTGACTCCTCAGCAAGACAGCAAATAAGTGTATGTCCGAAATTGTCAAACTCAAAAGCCACATGACAATGTCTTCATGTCTTGACCATGGGGGGTTGCACAAATCTTACGTGAAGTTCACAGGGATTGGAGATTTCTTAAAGCCTGTAACATTCATAAATGCATAATAGGGCTGCTCATATTGAAACCTTAACTGGTAATTAATACTTAGTCTCTTTACGGTAAGTACAGAAACTAGGGCAAGTGCAAAACTCAGTCTTTCAATTATTATCGCAATTATTGATGTGAAATACCATTTACATCCTGTCTTTTCATCTCAACTTTGTGTTGAACTTTGACTATACCTTTTTTATGATTTGGAGCCTCTCACAATCTCTGCATGTTTTGCCTGCTCTACATGTTGAGTCTGTGTCAATCAATCAATCAATGTTTAATTATTTAGCCCAATATCACAAATGTTACATTTGTCTCAGTGGACTTCACCGTTTGTACAGAATATCAGTATGACAATACGACACCCTCTGTCCTTAGACCCTCACATCGTACAAGGAAAAACTTCCGGAGAAAACCCCANACTGCAAAAGCTCAAACACCCAAAACACCCATTTGGACTTCTTTTTGACTTCCATAACATAGTGATGTCACTATGTAACACTTGCATTTATATTGGCTAGCGTCACATATTGTATGTGATTTGCTAAGGGGCGGGACACCTTTAAGCGGTTGACCAGTCACAACAGAGCCGGTCAGCCAACCAATCAGAGCAGACTGGGCTCTGGTTTCAGACAGAGGGTGAAAAGAGGTGCAGCAGCACAGGCAGTATGAGAAAAATCAAGACCCTTTTGAACATTAAAGCATGGAGACATGTAACAATAGTGACACCAAATACTAATATTAACCTGAAAATGATCATTAAATTATGTTCTTTAATTGTGTTGGCTTGTTTCAGTACTTGTGGATCATGCTTTCTTTTTTCCTCCCTGCAATCCTAGTGAATAACGCATCTCCCGCTGACATATTGAATCATATTAGGCATTATTATCAACACATTTCTCATTTAGACTCGTTATGTTTATGAGCACAGAACTGGAACTGGGTGAGTAAGCCATTAAATGAATCAAGATAGTGAGACGTTTTCTTTTTTTAGGATAATGGAGCGAGTGTCTCTCCTCACATTTGTGTCAGGAGCTTGGTAAATACTCATTGGTTTATAGGATCTTGGTGGTTAAGTACATTTGCCAAAGGACTCTTAAATTATGATAAGATTCAATAGTGGTTACTTAAGTGGCCAGTGCAGGGCTTATTTTAGACTGTGCCAGTCCATGCCATTGTGCAAAAATAAAAAGCCACACACTGTTCTCACACATCATCTACTAATATCTGCAAATGAATTACATGAAGAAGTACTTTGTGACACATATTCTTTTTGGGAGTGTATCAAATCTCACTGAGTTGTCAGACTTTAAAAACATATTTCCACCCCAAAGTTTAGCTATAAAAAGTACACAGCTGACACTCTACATCTTAATGGCACATTACCGTGGGCGGATTTCAAACTTCATGGCAGCCTTTTTGTCTGCACCTGTTTCTAAAAATGTGCACGCAATCAAAGCACATTCAAACATCCTTTTGAAATATAAGATGGCTCAGAGGAATTACGAGTTAGTTCCCACTGAAGCACCTTTGAGCCATAATGATGTAAACTGGTGGGAAAGATACAGTGTGCAGTGGCATCGAGACTTAATTGCTCTTTCAGCGCGTCTACATGTGAAGCCAGGATTTGATGAGCACTCTTCCATCGTGATGCTGCAGTCAGCTCTTCTTCATGTGTTACGCTGATGGTAATTAGAGATCACTTGGGTGGTTTGGAGTAGGCCCAAATAAAACCATCAGATCGGCACGTGTGCCAGCGATGTTTGTGGTTATAGCGGTTCCAGCAATGAAGTATGAAGAGAGCAGAGCCTGTGGAGAAGTAGGCAAAACATCAATTGCACTCGCTTGCACAACATATGTACACATATGCTTGCATGCACCTGCGCACCACTGATTTTTTCTTTATGAATCCCTCTCCTTATTCCTTATACTTAAGCCCACACGTTCTGGCAACATGATATCGACAAGCTGGCGGCCACACTCGAGCACTCCCAACTGTGCAGATGAAACTGTAACAAGTCTTACACTCTCAGTCCTCTAAAACGATTTTCAAAGTCTTTAGCAGTGGATCATCATAATCCACTTGTTTTCTCCTTCAGCGCAGGAGATTTGACTAAATTACCACATTATACAGTTCGTAAAATGCTAAAAAAATGGCCTTACAGTCAAGCATTTGCAATAATCATTTAACAAAACTTGTCAAACTGTTTATAACTCAGTTTTAAATAAAAACATTTTTAAAACATATTTTTAAACTAGTATATTGACACTGACCCCCATGAGACCCGATGGGCTTTGTTGCTTGTTTGTGTGTGTAACACCTGCTTCTATGGTCCAAGTTTAATTCATGCTCAATGTTGTAACGTTGTGGGATAAAGCACATTCTAATTGGTTTCACATTAAAGTGCATATGGGGCTTTTTTAAAGTCCTTTTTTGTTGGCAACTGGTGCCTTTTATTGAATTGACAGAGATGAAATGGGGAATGTTACACGACAATATTCCCAGGCCAGATTTGATCCCACCTGGTCGTCTGCATGTGAACAGAGCTTTAGTACATGGGCCGCCAGCGTTAGCAAATGAGCAATACGGTGGACCATGCAGGGTCGGCGTCATGGGGGGTCATTCGCGGGCCATGCCCTCCCAAATGAGTCACTGTGCCCCCCCAACGCAGGGTGGGCAGGCCTTGCCACTTTGCCAGTTTTTTTTTTTCAATCATATAAGTCAAAAACGTTTCCACTAAAGGTTTTGTGTGTGAAATACATCAGAAATAAAGAACACAAATATAAAACACAGCCTGAGGTGTGCTCACTGTTGCTCTCTGAGTGGTGTGTTGCTTGACCAATGACCCCCGACCTTCATTACGTGGCTGTGTGTTTAGATGAAAGCCCAGTGGTGATCTGTTCATCTGTTACACTGATTATACAGTAAAGCCATCGAAAATAATATGCAGTACAGTACATGTACATGGGTCTCTGTGTTTCATTCAAGCTCGGCTCTGTGTGTGTGTTACTGTACTGCATATTATTTTCGATGGCTTTACTGTATAATCAGTGTAACNGGATACTTTTTTTTAAACTAAATAAACTACCCAGTATGAACGTTTGTATAGCCCTTATTAAAAACATTCGGTCCTCAAGTTGTAAAATGTGCTAATAACGTTATTCTGAGAGTTATATCCCTCTGCATTATGAACGTGCATCAAACCCACGGGACCGCGCCACCTGGCACTTTCATGTTACGTGTTCAGTATTACATACGTTTTACTTTTACCCATGGATGCACAATAAGAACGGACTTACCGTTCGGGCGTTCAGAGCAGAGGTCCCTGTCGGAGCGGCAGAGCGTGATGTGAAAAGAACATTTTTTCTGTCGCAATATTATTTAAGGAATCGTTGAGCTAGCTAACTAGCATACATTGTCACTATCTACTAACGTTAGCTTTAGCCTTCATTTTCTAATAGTTTTTTTCATAGGCTATAAACAGAGGTGGTATAAGTATAGATATTGTACTTGATTAAAAGTAGAAGTACTCAGATATTGTACTTGAGTAAAAGTCGACGTACTCACATATTGTACTTGAGTAAAAGTAGAAGTACTCAGATATTGTACTTGAGTAAAACAATAAATGCTCGATAATCAGCTCACTGCATATAACATGGCATATAGGTGTAAGCAGAGGTAAAGTGCAATTTTATAAGTGGGGGGGGTCCTTACCTCCTCCAGGGGGGTCCGGGGGAGCATGCCCCTGGACCCCCCTGGAGGAGGTAAGGAGGTAAGATTTGTTTTTAAATATTGAAGTTAAATGTATCAACCTGGTGCATTTTGAGAGCAAAATTAAAATATCTATACATCTCTCAACACCCATATGAAACAGAACTGTAAACAGATTTAATTTTTCTTTATGGATATTTTACAAATCACTCACCTTTTAAACTGTATTCTTGTTTTACTGTCATATAGTATTTCATAACATTTTTCATTTATTCTCATAAATGGTGACCAAACCGTTTGAGACCCACTGAGATAACTAGACTAAAGTTAACTCTCTAAACAGATAGTCCCTTACCTCACTGAGCTGTAGTTATCTCTCTCAGTCTGACAGGACAGAGCTCTCCCTCTCCTTGTTTTAGAAACAGCTTTTAATATCCGTTAGCACAGATAGCTAACCAATGCTAACAACAACAATGCAAATAGTGGGATTGGTAGAAATATACTGTATAATAGTAAAGTTATTTAAGATGATGCCATATTTATTGAAGATTTTACATTATAAATATTCCCCAAAATTATTCAATGTATATGACACAAAGGAGACTATTGATGTGTGTAGTGAGTTTGGTAGTAATAAGCTGTATGATAGTGATTGAATATTATTGTATTCTCTTTTTTCGGAGTTTGCACTTTGCAGACGGTCCCTGAGCACTTGTTTCTACTCCGGCTGCGGATATAGACCAATGTAACGTGTCCAGCTCGGAGGACGGCGCGTATTGGCTTTTTTGATCAAAATATGATTGTAGTTCGTTGTCAACCTTACCACGGTACTTAGGAGACGTCATTTGTGTCTGAATAACGTTTTGTTCATGAGTTATTGATCCGTGAAATCAGAATCTCCCAATATCGTTCCAACTTTACTGCACTAAGCCAGAAGACCGTCTCATTTCGTAGACCGCTCGGTTTGCTGTTCCTTTACTTTATTTTTATATTTATATATATTTATTTTGGAGGAAAACTTAGCGTGAGGAAAGGCAAGTGTGGCGTGAGTGCGTGAGATATGGGTTAATTGCGTGACTCTCACACTCAATGCGTGAGTGTTGGCAGCCCTGGCTAACCTCTTAGTACTGTGTGGGAGGTGTACTGTAGGTCAGTGAGGATGTGCCATTGAGTTCAACTCAATATTTAACCCATTGTGTAAGTTCCTCATCCTCCTCCTTGAAAACAAATGTGTTTCCATAATGAGCCAATAGTACGGCTAACTCCGTCTGTTTCTCTGCTCAGCAACTAATGTCAAAGAGCATTCGGAAACTTCACAGTGTGCAGTGACCACGAACAAGAACAAAGACAAAAGTAGGAAGTAGTGTGTTGATAGGCTCCAGTTTCCCCCAAAACTTGATCATGTGTAGGTTTCTTTAGACTACTAGTTAAATGTAGCAGCTTAAACTGATGGGACAAGCATTTATTTACCTGCTATTTCATCTGATGGCATCACTACCACTTTGTATGTTTGGCCTTGCAGAAAATCTTCTCTCTAAACTGCATCTCTCTGCCAGCTGTTCTCCAGAACCTGTTATTGTGGATCTCCAGGTTTAAACATATTATCCTCTGGAACTATCACAGTTTTCTTCCAGATTATCCTTTGCCTTGACTAAAAAAGATACTCAAGTACAAGTCATTTTTAACATTCGTTGTTGGCTCACCTTTATGTAAACAACACTATGTGTGGGCCTTTCAACATTACCCTGTTCGTTGTTATTTTCTGAACTTGTTCAAAAGATCCATGTCTTCTTATGTGGCAGATTTCCTTGAAGTATGCATTAATGTTTTAGCATATAACCATTATTATGAAAGAACAGGTGATGTTGATTGTTGGAAATTTGAAACCTCTTGATTCATCCTGCTTTACAACTTCATTACAACAGGTTAACAACAAGACTTGGATATGATTGTGCAAAGGCATAACACATTGTCATATCTGTATCACCATGCAGTATCTTTCAATATGTTCTTCAGATCAATGTTTTATATGATGATGTCTGCCCGTTGAGATGTTTTCCGTGTCTACTGCTTCCAATGGGAATGTGAGTGTATACCTCTATGCTGTGTCCAAAATTGTAGTCAGGGATAAAACTAAAGAGACGGTACATCTAGTGGTGTTAGCAATATATCTTTCCACAAGTTTATACATTTGGGATGACAGCTCTTCAACTGACAACTGCAATATGGTATGTGAATCCTAATGCCAACATAGTATTGTAATTAAGCAGCTGGCTGAACCAGGAAGCAGCATATTTGTTGGAGAATCTGCCTCTGTGTGTTCTCCTCCATGCACCAAATTTACATTTCTTCAATTGCTGATTCTGGGGAATAAACCCAAATGAAACGTTGGCTTCTGTACCTGGTAAAGCCGTCTCAACTCAGCCCATGTGAATCACAGACTCTTTGTTTGAGCCTGCTTCTGTCAAGAGAGAGGATGTACCTGTCAAATCATTTAAATTACTACAACCATTGTGAGATGGAAGTGCTTGGATCAGTGCTTTGACGTTATGGAACTTCCAGAGCCCTGAAAGCATGCCTCGCTGAGATTTGGTGTCTTTGCAAAACAGAATTATGCTCTGAGAAATGTTTCTGTCCAAACTCATGGAATTGAATCAAAATCAACAGACTGAAGATGATCCTGGCTGCATTTCATAAACACTCACAGACTGTACCGCAAACACACAAACGCATAAGCCTGCTTTGCATTCTCTCCCTGTGAAGCACAAACACACGCGTATACAAACAGTGCACAGAACATTAACATACTGGATGCCGAATGAACGACTGCCTGTCTTAATTTATGTTGTTTCCATCAATACACCGTCGCTATATTGTGTGTAGGTTAAATTATAAATGTCATAACAAATAATGGCTTTTTTGTAATAAACTGTTCAATGTAGGTTCCTTCATGTTTTCAATATTACTCAAACCTTGACAGAGAACCTGGATATTATGGAGAGTTATAATTTCGGATTTTAACTTAATTTATATACATCTCACTCCTTCATGTTCTGTATAGTTAATGGCCTCTTGTAGACCCTTGACTGTTCATAAATCAGAAGTTCAGCTGTGGCACTATTACAAATTGAGTGATATAGCAAAAGCTGCTGTATCTATGAATCTTCTGAGTTGAGTGTAGGAGGAGGGGTGGGAAACACAAACAGGGGAGCCTACAGAATTTCCACATCATTGTTCCATGTCAGTTTTCTAGTCACAAAATAAAGCAGTTCAGATTCTTGGTTTAATACAGAGAGGCTCTGATAAATGGTGTTCAGGCGGCAAAATTGTTTGACAAAGCAAGAACCAGGATTCCAAAATGTTGATCGTGAAACCAGTATATGACGTGTTAAAGGGGCCCTATATGCACATTTTCAGGTTTCATCTTTGTATTTTGAGCCTCTACTGTGACATGCTTCCATGCTTTAATATTCAAAAAGTGCTTTATTCTTCTCATACAGCCAGTGCTTCAGCACCTCATGAAACCAGAGATCAATATGCTCTGATTGGTTAGCTGGCCGGCTCTGATGGGTTTTGTCAACAGAAACTCCCTCTGAAAGTTAAGACTCAAATGATGAAACATATTGTGATATTTTGTTCGATTTTATGCTACTTAAATAATGATATTTATATAGCGCTTTCCTCAGCGCTGAAATACCCTTCATTTGTCTTTTTTACATTTCAGAGGGGAATATTGCACTTGTTCGCTTCACGACCTGATATGTTCAGATGTTAGTTACTTTACACGCTGCATTTAGATTAATTATACAAAACACAATAAACAAACACATCTAGATGCTTAATTATAGGTTAAGATAACAGTTACATTCCTTGAGGTAAACTCTTAATGCATAAATAATTATAAGCCACTTATATAATATATACAGTACATATGTTGTTGAAATTAACCACTTGCATAATTACTGAGTATTTTTACTTGTTTTAGTTTTATTGCAACTTTTTCAATGCATACCTTTAACTTGTAACACTAAATTGCTACTTTTACTTAATCATAATATATCCGTGAATCGTTCTTTCAGCACTGAGCATATCTCAGAGCCAGAGAAAGATTCATGTGTATTACTGAGAATGTTTTTATTCATTGGGACAGAAGTCTGTGCCTCATCACGGTGTCAGAGTTATGAATGTGATCCGACTTCTTTCTGTTTTGCTTGGAGATGTTTGTTACTAGGGCAGCACAATATGGAAAAAATAACGATGCGATTATTTTTGATTGATATTTCCACTGGGATTTGACTTCAATTGAATGATGTGATCACTTTGAATTGAATATAATACACAAATTATCATTGGAAAATATGTTAAATGATTATGGTGTGTTTTTATTATGGATCTGTGCCAAACAAATAGGTTTTTGTTAGGTCTGGAGAACGTTATTTGAAGACCGGAATACCCCTTCCACTCTACAATACTTCTAACAAAAAGGTATTCTATACACATATTTCACCTTTAACAAATATTGCGCCTCCAGGGATATGAATCTGCACTACTCCATATTGCTATTTCAAGAAAATGTAGTTAGGGGTTAGGGTTAGGGTTAGGGGTTACTCCAGAGTGGATGATGCTGTGGTATCTCTGAAATGTTCTGAGATTTGTGGGAAATATACCGTTGTCATGAACTGGATTCCTGAAGTGCTGTCTGAGTAGCCCTGCAGGAGAAACGTATTGCACCTCTTAAAGAAGTGCTGGTGCCAACCATAGACTGTATATATAAAGGTGCCAACGCCGTGAAAGAGACATATGAGGCTGTGGACACCCAATTGATTTTCAGTCAACACATCCCTCACGTAGTCTTTTATGTGTTAAATTATTTAAGCGCCACAGCTTGAGGAAAGCGAGTTTATATCCTCCCAGAGGAACGGGTAAGTTACCCGTGTCACTGAGTGTTTTGCATCAGGTATTTCACACGGATTCAACTGTCTTAGTTAAATGGGTTTTCTGGATTGGCTTTTTCACCCATGGGTTGGAAAGGTCTCAAGCAGATTCCTCAAGGCTCTGCACATCATCATCATAGAGAGGGTCTCGCTCATTACCACCATGCATTAATAAATCGTCCATTCAAGTGTACCTCTCCCAGCATCACAGCATTTTATCATCGCACAATGGACTTGCCACTGCAGCATTCTTGGTAAATGACCATATTCATTATTCATCAAGGATAAGTGTCATAATCGATTGTGTCCAAACGGTCCACAATGTGTTCTTAATCCTGCCCCCAGGAGATGCTGAACTTTGTCACATCTAATTATCTTGCACGAGTCAGCTTTTACAACTTCTCCATTACACACCTGATAATTGGTGGGCCTTTGTTGGATTTAATCAATGCTTTTTGCAGCATTGACACATGGTTGGTGTGACAGCATGTTACAGCATGTACTCAAACAAGAGGCGGTGGTTTAGCATGCAGTGTATGGAAAAGGAACGTGTTTGATTGTTGATGAGTTTCATGCCTCTTGATTCACTGAGCATCTTTTCCTGGAGGCTGCCCTTTGTCTCCCAGAGGCTTGTGGTGATGACCATCCTGTTCTTCATTCCCAGCTGCAAGATGGACCTGTGGTGCATGTGACATCTGTATCTGCCAATGAACGTGCTAAGCCTGTCAACTCCGCTGCGCCCAACCTGTCAGTCAGGCCTCGCCACAAAGGGCCAGAGACCACAGCTGTCATAATGATCCAACAATAGAAAAAAACAATCTGCTAATCTTCTCTTCGCCTGGTTGAAACTACGGGGGATCTTGAAACAGACCCTTAGCTTCTGATTGATAAAGAGTTAGCGTTTTTCCCTGTAAGTCTTCCACTTTTTTTCTTCTCCTATCTCTATTTATTATGACGATGATGATGATGATGATGATGATGATGATGATGATGATGATGATGATGATGATTAGTATTACACAACAAGCAATTTAAGGGATTGCATCTGCAGAACCCTGACAATGTGCGCTCCTTTAAGCATTGATTAGGTGGTTGTTTCGGAGCATAAATCAGCAAAGTTTTACATTCCCAACTATTACAAAGCCATTACTAAGGGTTGCATTTACAAAACAAGAGAAACAAACCTTTTATGAGGTGCTCTTAGCTCCACATGCTCTGTAGCTGTTCCCTTTTAGCTTAATTGGGAATTTACTTTGACTCAAACATATTTTTGACAGTCCTCTAATAGCACTTTTCCCAACATGCACAATTTGCTGTCAAACTAAAGCAATGTTTGCTAAAATAAATCGAGGACTGGCATTGCTAAAACCCATTAACACCCATATTTCCCTAAGGTGGGTCTTTGACAGTTATTCATTACAAACAATACTGGTCCACTGGGTCTTAACCTTTATTTTCAGTTACAGTGAAATTAGTTTGTCGTGGTTTTCTTGTAATTAAATACAGCACTTAGTCACTTAGTTGTATTTTACGGAGACATATTACACCCCAGGTCTAAACTGTTCTGGATATATCATCTTCGTCTAAGAAGGATTCATTGGGTACAGGCATACATTTGGTACAAGTATATATAAATCAGACCCAGAGGTAGGTTGCTCAGTGACTCCTTCTATTTTCTGATCTTTTGCCATTTAGAGACAACTATGAAAAGGTTAGTGTGTCAGGCATTCAGGGATGATAGTCGGCAGCGTGGTGGTACGAGCGAGTGTATGAATAGAGCCTACAAGAATAGCCAATTATATTTTAACAAGGCTGCTCTAGACTGCTGATACTTCATTGATGTGTTCAGGTCCATAGTCTTGAATCCCTCGGGAAGATTGGAAAGGTTTAACGAGCCACTTTTTCAAACAAGAGATAAGTTCTCTCAGCTACTCAAACACACACTGTCACTGCTGATGAAGCTTGATGACTTGTCTTTACTTGAAGCTTTCATTTGTATAGGATATGATTCTGATATTTTTCATAGAGGGCTTTAGATGAGGATCAGAGCAGGAGAGCCTGGTAACTGTACATTAAAAATAATTAGCATTTTGAAGTTCCGGACCTCAAAGTCCTCTAAAAGTTGTAATTATTGCAGATAGCACTTTCTTAACCTTGAGCATCACATATGTGAAACTTACTTGGTGTATGTTTCCAATAAACATAAAATGGTTGTATACAAAAATAATCTGAAAGTAACAGCAAAGTAAAACAGAAAGGATAATAAATTGGAGAATCAACCAAATAAGACAATTAAATTAGTGGTGGGAATGCAATTGTGTGAATTACAATAATAATCCAGTTTAAAATCTACCTACTTGTATTTTGTTGGGAGATAAAAACAAATATACATATGGTGAAATGCATGACACACTGGTAAGAGAAATCAGAGGGTTTTTTCTTTATTATCACAAGGTTTCTGAATTATTGGCATGAAGTCTAACAAATGTTGATGAGCCCATCACACATTTCCATTGAAGGGATATTTCTAGATCTTAAGCCAAAAAAATGCTTTTCATTGATCATCACCTGCTTTTCCACTGGCCGGAAAGACAAAGATTATTGGAAACGCCTGACCGTAAGGTGATTTTTGAGCATTTTGTAAACTGTATAATGTAGTAATTTCGCTATTTTACTACATTGAAGGAGGATTCAGTGATGCTAAATACTTTGAAAAAGGTTTAAAGGACTGAGAGTGTTAGACTAGAACTTTCTTCTGGTTTCCTGGGCATTTAGTATACATTCACATGAGGCACAGAGTCTGTGTAAGAAGTGTGTTGGGTGGATGTTAATGTGGGGGGGATGCTGTCAGAGTGTCTCTGATGATAAGGCTCAGGTGCTACCGCTCATCATAATCATCCAACATGCCAGTTAGCTGCAAAGTGGTAGCCCCCAAAACACCTGAGCAGCATTAAACTTGGGACAAGAAGTTTGAAACAAAAGGTGTTTTAAGTTATTTTGGTTGAAAACAGGTCACAAATATATAAATAAATAACAAATATTGCCTGTGGCCTACTGTGTTTGCTGCATAGGTTTTCATCTTCGTGTTTGATGGAAGATTTTCTTCAGTGTTTTTTTTTAATGAAACAATACTCTCAGATTTCTGTTTGTTTTTCAGATAAAAAGTTGTCCTCAAAGATTCAAGATTCAAAGGGTTATTGTCATATGCACAATAGCTACAGCATTAGAAAATCCCAGGCACATTAAAGACATTAAAACAGGGCAAGATGGAATATAAACCAATAGGAAAAAATAGTGCAAGAGAATGATGCAAGTTCAAGGAAATGCTGAGTAAATGTGCCAGTAAAAAATACCGTACAGTACTGTCCTTAGCACTTTTAACAGCATGAAACTCTAAACACTATATGATACAGTAAACAGGATAAACTGTGTATGTTGGGCACGAAAGGGACTTCCAGGCATGCATACGTTTGAAATAAAATCATTTTACTTCTTTCTGAAATACACAAGCACATCACAGCTTGGCTGCATACTCTCGAAATTGTGAATTTGTTCACAAACTAACATTGAAACATAAAATAAAAGGCTGCTTACAATTCACTCGCAAAAACACTGACTGACACTATTCACCACACAAGCACAGCTCAATATTTAGATAGAGGTGGTTACGCTACAGGCATTAGTCCGAATTAGCTGGCAGGTGATGCACTGTTTCAGGACACGCTTGGCATTTAACTGGTAAAACTAGAATAAAATACAATATAAATATTTCTGGATTACTGGTAGTTTGCCACACTTTCACATGCATTACAAATCACTATTTATAGACAGCCGATTTTAGCTTTCGTGAAATACACAAACACATCAATGCAATGTAGCTCCATACTCTCGGTACATTCTAATAAGTGATGCTTTTACCTCTTCTGCATTTCACCTAAATAACCTCGGAGCTTCATGCCGTGTGTAAGTTTAAATCCTTTAAACTATAGCCTCACCTTATTATTAAAGCTGGCATTGCACTTGAACATAAATCAAAATCTGGCAGGTTAATTAAATGCTATAATGCAATTTTACAGTGTTGTATTCATTACCAGGCCCAAAAGTGGGTCGCACATGTGTTTGAAAATATTTTACTCCACCAAAAATCGAGTTTGGCGTATGTGTTCAAATATGAGTATTTACCTATTTATTGCAACAGATCATGCTTTCATTGACATGAAGAGGGTTAAGTTGCAGTTTCACGTGGCTGACACGACTTGTTGTAAACTAAGGAGATACTCTTGCGAAGGGCATTTATTTGACAGTTCTCATTTTCTTCGCTGCTAGTGTTCAGCAAATGCAGCAAGCAGTGTAATGAGGCTGCGGGCTGTTTTTGCCTCCTGTTACCCAAAGTGGAGTTTTTTAACAAGGGCATGGTGAAGACAATGCTGTCATACTGTATGGCTCTGAGTGTGAACACAACGCCGTCTGCATTCAGATTGCGGGCTCACTCTCCCTCACTCTGCCAGCGCGATGAATAATGCAAAGCTAGCTAGTCAGGTGATAAATTCTCGAGTGTAAACCCACAAAGCACATCAGTGAAGTGACTGTATTTTTGACAGAACATCGTCACATGGAGAGGGTCCATACCAATCTGCAGAGAGCTGAGACAGAAAAAAAGACTTCAAGTTAAAAGCTCCACTGAAAATGCTCGACGTTCTAAAGGATAAATGATCGGGGGTGCTTGGTTTCTAATTTGGTCCTTCTCCCGATGAGCAGATCAAAACATAATGAAATTTCCTTCACTGATAATGTGAGCTCAATGGGACAAGGAAATTGCACTGGTGGCTTGGATCATGATCCACCAGAAAGCACCAGTTTACAGAGAGAACCAATTATCTGTGCTGCTGGCTTCAAACATAAACCACTGGCAGTCGCTCAAATGGTGATGGGTGAAAAACAAAAGTACACAACATAAAAGAATCACAATAAGAAAGCAGTATCCTCTGTCAATATGGTGCATTTAGAAAGCTGTTCAAGGCAATTCCATATTTAACCTCTATACACTATTGTCAGACTACAGGCTTAACACTGTACTGCTTGTTGTAGCTGAAGAGTGCAGCTTCTTAATCCCATTGTAATGTAATCACTGGACTTTACAGTGAATGGCAAAAGGTGACAGGGGTGCTTTGTAAGTCTTGATTCACCCTTTCCTAACATTTGCAGACTGGTTTTATAGAAAGCTGGATAATCAGCAAAGGAAAAGTGAGTTTTTCTTTGAAAAAAGCCCCATGGGCCCAGGGTCGGCTCTAGAAGAAATTGAATGGGGGGGGAAATCATTTACCAAGGGGGGGCACACACTGCCGTCAACAACCAACACACAAACACCAACGCAACTTCAATTTAAAAAAACATGCTGTAAAGTCTATTGTCTTTCACACACATTGCAGGGGTGTAGTGCTATTTTATAGCGCACCTATGACTTGTGCATACATGCACGGTTGTGGCACGACCACCAAAACAGAAACATATGGACATAGGCCACCATACAAAAAGTGTGCAAATGTATTTAGTATCCTACCCATGTGAACATGTTTTAGGTGGGGGGTGGACCTAACCTCCTCTTTTTTTTTAAATATTGAAGTTAAATGCATCAATCTGGTGCACTTTGAGAGCAAAATGAAGAGGTCTATGGATACATCTCTCAGCATATGAAACAGAACTATAAACAGATTGACTTTTTCTTCATGGATATTTTACTAATCACTCCCCTTTTAAACTGTATTCTTGTGTTACTGTCCTATAGTATTTCATACCCGTTTTTCATTTATTCTCTTAGTCTTTAATAACTATATGATCATATAAAGGTAGCCTAGTCCTCGCAAATACTTGTTTACATAAATGGTGACCAAACCGTTTGAGACCAACTGAGATAACCTACGCTAAAGTTAACTATCTAAACACTGAGAGAGTCCTTATCTCACTGAGCTGACGTTATAAGATCCTCTCAGTCTGACAGGAGAGGACTCTCCTCCACCTTGGTGTAGAAACAGCTCTTTATACTCGTTAGCATAGCTAGCTAACCAGATGCTAACAACAACATTCCACGTTACCGCTTGCGCACTCACAAAATGCGCTCGTGCCACACACACAGAGAGTCGAGCTTGAATGAAACACAGAGACCCATGTACTTGTACTGTACTGTATATCA
>NW_011365071.1:37432-43649 GCF_000735185.1 Notothenia coriiceps
TACAGCTCCGTGGGCTGGCAGTAAGGCAATATGGGTCCGTTCTTATTGTGCATCCATGGCTAAAGATAAACGCATGTAGTACTGAATACGTAACATGAAAGTGCCGGGCGGCGCAGTCCGGGTTAGTTCATAATGCAGAGGGAAATAACTCTCAGAATAACGTTATTAGCACATTTTACAACTTGAGGACCGAATGTTTTTAATAAGGGCTATACAAACGTTCATACTGGGTAGTTTATTTAGTTTAAAAAAAAGTATCCAACGATTTACAGACGACTCTTTCCTAATGTAAGTCAATGGGAAAAAGTGTTTCCGGGCCCAGCAACCTAACGGAAAAGTGTAGTACCGCCGTTTGGCCACCACAAATATTTTCATCTGAGTCCGGCGCACTTCCTGGGGGCTTGGTGCACATGTATAACGACGGATAGATGACGAATAAATTAACATTTACTAAATAGTTGCATTCAGTTTTTAGCACCTGGCTGATAAGTGCACAAGCTCTTATGTTGGTAATGATTGTATACAAGCAAGGGTGTGCAATAAACAGATAACATCAGTTGGTCGAGCTCGAGTCACATGACTTGACTCAAGTCGGACTTGAGTCGCATATTTTTGGACTTGAGACTTGCTTGAGTAGCATTAATAAAAGACTTGACTTGACTTTGACTTGGTATTCATGACTTGAGACTTGACTTAAGCTTGAGACAGATGACTTGAAAGGATTTAAATGAATTAAATACTTGCGTTTGTTTTTGTATTGAGATATCACGTTTAGTTTTTTCGAAACGTGATTGGGTGATTACAGCGCCGTGCGCGCAAACCTGGCAACCCACTAGATGGCAGGAGTGTCAGTTAACATGGCAGCGGCTAGCATTACTCCACAAATAGTCAAGTTTGGATTCAAGGACTATGTTGTCGATGACGGTAATAAGAAAAGAACAGCGGTATGCAGGGTTTGCAGCATAAAGATCGGTGACAGGACCACCACAACATCCAACTTCATTCGTCACTGCAAAAAAACCCACAGAGAAAGATGCGTGAATGTGTTGTGTTAGCTAGAAAGCTAACGTTAAGTTTAAGCTACGTTAGACTTGGTTTCAAATCGATTAAGCATTGCAAAGAGAAGACAAAACAGTAAATGAACACTATAACCTCAAAGGGATTCATTTTGACTAACCCTGACACTGATGGGCTGTCAGGAGAGAGAGAAAGGAAAAGGGATGCCTCGTTTATTTCCCCTGTGTTATGATCAGAAGTTACTGTAAACTTTTCAATAATGTAGTTCATCTACTTTTAGTAGTTTGTCAACTTGTTAAGCCCTGAGCCTGTTTTTCAGGTCTCAGGCTCGGAAATGACATTCCCAGACCAGACCATATCTTCTCTTCTAAAAGGGTTAAATTAATAATCTTTTTTCTCAAAGCAAGGTTAAATCTGTGAGTTGGATCTAGAAGTGTCAGAATCAATATAGATGTTTTTATATATTGATTCTGACACTTCTAGATCCAACTCACAGATTTAACCTTGCTTTGAGAAAAAAGATTATTAATTTAACCCTTTTAGAAGAGANGTGGGCCCATTTTAATAATATCTTTTTTTCCTTCCAATGTGCATAGGACTCCCCAAGTGCTGTGTTTAATTTATTTTAAAGTAGGCTTGTGTATTATTTTTAATTCTCCTTATAGGAGTTATTTGTTTCTTATTAGAGGTTAACAGTTGTATATAATGTAATAAATAGCCTAATAAATGCAAAAAAACTGTAGTTTTTTTCTGATATAACAATAAATACAACTTTATTAGCTATCAAGCTATGAAATATGTTTTGCGGCTCCAGACAAAAAAATGTTGGGGAAAAAGGAGCAAAATGGCTCTTTTGGTCAAAAAGGTTGCAGACCCCTGGCTTAAACAAATGTTGCAGAGTAAAAAGTGCCTTACTTGCCTCAAAAATTTAGTGGATTAAATCTTAATGGAAATGAAAATACTTTAGTTAAGTACAAGTATGTAAAAATAGTACTTAAGTACAATATTTGAGTAAATGTACTGTACTGTCCATCACACTTGAAAAGCAGTCGCAACCTTCTGAGTGGCCAGACTTTTATTTCAGTGAGACAACTCACGTGTTTCTTAATATGTTTATTAGAAGCAGCATATAGTTTACGTTTGGCGTCTAGGCTCGGGCCTCATCACTCCACAGATGTACATAGAACATTGAGTGATGATTAGGTAACTATCCTCCAAGCCTACAGGTGGATGCTGGGGTGGAGCTGGGGTGGTGGTGGGGCAGGCAAGCAGCTAACATGAAACACAGCAACAGGAGCATGAACGCAGCAATAGCAAGTGAACAAAGAAGTGGCAGCAGAAGCATAGCGAGGCAGAAGCAGGAAGACCTGGCAGCTTGAATAGAGTGGCATGTTTAGGATAATGTGTTTGGTTGGTTGTAATAGGGACGTGGTGCGTCACGTGTTAATGTATCATTGGTGCTCGAGTTTACTGCCTGAACTATCTCGCAGGCTTCGCCCCATTTATTGGAAAAGACTTGGCAACAAAGCATTGGATTGTTTGGTTACAATAAACTGGACTTGCAGGTGGAAAAGCTTTAAATATGCTTAACTGCCATTTATTTTATTCAAGACATTGATTTGATTCATGGCTGCAATTATTGTGAGATGGATAGGAAGAAAAAAGGTTGTCAACTCCACTGATCTCTGCCTTCTCCGCAAGAAAAGGCCTGGTGACTCTGTAGTTCACCACAAGGCAATTTATTTACAGCCCTCCACTTGTGGCTGTGTAAATATTCTTCATGAGAGAGGAGGCTGTCACCAAAGAACTGCGCTTCATCAAAAACAATCCTTTCTTGTCAGGGGCTAATGTGAAGGACTTTATAACACACCAGGTGTCTGCCCTATGTAGTGAGACGCAGGGATTGTGACATTGTTACGAATAATGTGTCTCCCAGAGGGGCTCTACACCTCCACTGAGAGCAAGTCTCTTTCAGTTAGCGAGTAACGTGTGGTCTTTGCTGGAAGTAGCTACAGGAAGCAGTGGGGTTGTTGTTGTACAATGGCCAACAATGAATATTTATTGGGGTAGACTTGATATTCTTGCTGCTTATTACATCACACAGATTGTTCATGTCAGCATCCCCCCAAAGGCTGGTCATGCTGCGTCTAGAAATTACATTTCTTACCAGTTATGTAATGACACATCTGCCTTTCTATAACAGTAACTATAATAGTAAAGGAGGGAAATAACCATCCATAATTTTTCTGGGTTGCCTGCGACTAGCCTGAAGTTTTCAGCATGACCTCCTTAAGGAGCAGTTATTGGATTAGACTGTCATGCCACCAGACGGATGTGTGATCAAACACTTTTATTCTCCTCAGCAGTCTTTATTACACACAATCTTTTGGGGGCTGACTCATAAAGAGCTGTTATGAATCACTTACAGATGGATGGTTAGCCTGCAGTTAGAAATGGACAGTAGGCTACAATATGAGAAGGAGGCCTCTAATTTGATTTCATTATTTTAAAAGTGTGCCATTATCAGGTCGCTTTCATCAGGTTGAGAACCATTAGCATGGTTTCCAAAGCGTATTTCTTGCTATACTCTCTAAATGGTTGCTTAGATGAGTCCTGTGGTCTATTTAGAGGGATCTCTTGGGGGCTAATGAGCTCAACACTCAAGAAAGCACAATTTAACTACATGCCTCCTACTATGACTTTACATGCTACAACTTTTGAAATATTCATAGGTTGTTTAAGTTTATACAATTTGATATAAGTTTACAGAGAGGTCAAAGCAGTTCAACAAATGTTAAGGCTTGACAACATAATGCTTTTGATTCCCAACCAAGAGTTTGTTGGGATGTAATTGATGCTTTATAGAAGCTTATGCTTATCAGCTGCAAACACACGCATACATAATTATGTTAGTGGATTGCTCATTCACATCAGACAATATCTTAATTAAGTTGTACATGACTTCTCACTCTAGTAAAGCTGAAAACATTCATTTATGCCCGAGGTGATGGGTTTGTAAGCTCTAAACTCAGACTGCAGAATCAATAATCACCACTTACGCTTCAAAAGCCCACTTTGTCATCCCTGTTGTTCTATATTTACATGAAGACCATTATGTTTTCTGCTCATGAATAAATACAGAGAGGATTTTAAATCTTGTTATTATGTGAAGCACATTCTTGTTTGTCTATTAAGAACTATAAACCACAGTTTTAACTAAACAGTGCCTGGTAAAGAGGGACAATACGTCATAATACAATCCACTTCTTTGTAGCATCATCAAGAGGATATACCTTTGTCACTGATTACGCAAATGTAAAACAACTTGAGAATAAAATGATAATTGCCCTATGAAATAGAAATACTGTCCCAAACATCAGAAGACTCTTTTGTACACAATAATAAAAAAAGATGCATGGGAGGCAATGTCTTAGATGGGTGTTGATATGATAACACCCAAAGTAGAATTACAAAGACTATGATTAAAATGATTTATTTCTACTTTTACGTAATTCGCAAAATACAGCTCTCTTAGTGGGTAGCATCTGAGACAGTCCATTAATAGTGATGAAAAAGGTCATTTTGGGTCTTGATCAACAACAACAAGCTAACAAATCTGCTTTGTTTCACCATTCAATTCCAACTTCACATTTAAACGCAAGGCACATCGAGGGATTTGGATCAGGATCAGAGTCCATCTCTCCCTTTTTCCTTCCGTTCTAGACTCTGGCATGTAAATATTCAAGGACACTTTGGATCTACATTATATATGGGTGAGAAGGGACTGATGTTGATTTAGACCCAATTACTGCTGCTCCCCTGGGATCGATAGTGAGCAGGAATGATACAGTGATACAAGCATGATTATCACTGTGGACTTTGTGTGTTGTCCTGAAACTCAAATAACATGAACATATAAGGACTGCAAGTATGTTGGATCTTAAGTCTACATAGCAGGAGAAGAGAGGCTATACTATCTCCAAGAGATTACATTTATGTAGTTCAAAATTGCTTTTCCACTTAAGTTGTGTTAGCAAATGTAATCCTCGACAGTCGTTAAGGGTTGCTACAACAAGCTAACTGTTGTGTTGGCTAACGCAAGTAGCTAGGTAGTGCTGGATAGAAAAATTGAAATATTCTCTTTTCATATACATTTCAGTATATATTGCATTAGTGCTGCAGTCACATTTAATACACCTACCATTCAAATGATAGACTGTTCATTTCTTTGTAAGTGGGTACATTTACAAAATTGTCAAGGGATCAAATTATTATTTCCTCCACTGTATGTACTGTGCATGTGCACTGTGATAAAGATCGAGGCAACATACTTTAGATAGACCCTCCAGAAAAACGCGATTCTGCAATCGCAGAATTTACCGCATAATCAGCAAAATGGCGCAGATTTTTAAAAGGCCGCATATTTATCAAAAGGCCGCATAATCCCCGCATTTTTCCACACAAAGTTGAGAAGAAAAAAAAGTTAACTCGTCTTGACGTGACGTCATCAGCTCGCGCATCACAGAATGTAAACAACACTGTATAGAGCTCATTTACCAACGAACATTTCTACTAAAGACCGGGCAAAAAGTGGGGGGAAACTATTCTGCACCTCGTGCAACTGTGTGTTGGAGTATAAGAGAAAATCGACGGTGGCGACCCACTTTGATTCATTCAAACATTCGAAAATGCTTTCTGCTGCTGCGGACAAGAAAGCCATTCAACTCACGTTCACCAAGGGATCAACCTCCAAAACCCTTTCGAGGGCTACAAGAAACGAAGTGAGAAGCCTACAAGATTGAAGCTGGTCAGATAACGAACGAGTAAATGAAAACAGAATGAGGCGGAGAAGTGTGTGTGTGGGGGGGGGGTGTCTGAGATTAAAATAGCCCAATTGCTTTTACAATAAATAAACATTGAATGTGTTTAATTGAATAGTAAAGGGGTTTAACGTTAGTGGCAGGTTGTGTGTGAGAGAGAATAAATAAGACAGCCCAATATTTTAAAAAATTGTTATTCTTTTACCCCGCATATTTCGCAACTTTTCCGCATATTTCCTAACTTCCCGCAATTTTCACCGCATAAAATCACATAAAACCCTGCATGTTTAATCGCATAATCAAGGATTATAGCCCGCATAATCAAGGAATTTAGCCCGCATAATCAAGGATTTTTGCCCGCGTTTTTCTGGAGGGTCTAA